>NC_074689.1:34141141-34233641 GCF_029448725.1 Salvelinus fontinalis
AAACTCTCTCTCTCTCTCTCTCTCTGTCTCTCTTTTCTCTCTCTCTGTCTCTCTCACTCTCTCTCTCTCTCCTCTCTCTCTCTCTCTCTCTGTCTCTCTCTCTCTCTCTCTCTCTCTCTCTCTCTCTGTCTCTCTCCCCTCTCTCTCTCTCTCTCTCTCTCTCTCTCTCTCTCTCTCCCTGTCTCTCTCCTCTCTCTCTCTCTCTCTCTCTCTCTCTCTCTCTCTCTCTGTCTCTCTCTCTCTCTCTCTCTCTCTCTCTATCCTCTCTCTCTCTCTGTCTCTCTCCTCTCTCTCTCTCTCTCTCTCTCTCTCTCTCTCTGTCTCTCTCCTCTCTCTCCTCTCTCTCTCTCTCTCTCTCTCTCTCTCTCTCTCTCTCTCTCTCTCTCTCTCTCTCTCTCTCTCTCTCTCTCTCTCTCTCTCTCTCTCATCTCTCTCTCCTCTCTCTCATCTCTCTCTCTCTCTCTCTCTTTCAAAATGGTCAACGGGACAACAGTAACAACAACAACCAAGTGTCAAAATAACCATACATTCAACAATAACAGTAAGCATAGAGTAGAGGACATGTGCAGGTTGATTGGTCTGTCAGACACTGTCCCTCATCGTATGGCAGGCAGCAATGTAGTGCGCTGCCAACCCACAGCTCTCTGCGTCCTCCCCCAACAGGACGGGTAGCCTACTCTCATCAGAGAGGTCTTTGAAACCTTGAATAAGGGTTTCACATTTGGGGAAATGACACTCTCTAATTGTTTTATATTTTTGACATTTTGTCAGGAAATGCAGCTCCGTCTCAGGTTCTGCTGTGGTGCAGTGGTTGCACAGCCTTTCCTCTACAGGGACCCAGGTTTTCCTGTGTCTACCTTTCTCAATGGCAAGGCTGTGCTCACTGAGCCTGTACTTTGTCAAGATTTTTCTAAGGTTTTGATCAGTAACCATAGTCAAATAGTTAGCCACGGTGTACTGTCGATTTAGGGCCAGATAGCACTGCATTTTGCTCTGTGCTTGTGCTTGTGTTTCCCAATAAGCAATGTAGTTTTGTTTTGACTGTGTTGTAATTTGGTTTATTCTGATTGATTGGATGTTCTGGTCTTGAGGCTTCAGTGTGTTAGTAGAACTGGTTTGTGAACTCAGCCCCAGGACCAGCTGGATGAGGGGACTCTTTTCTTTGCTCAGCTCTTGGCATTGCAGGGCTTGGTAGTGATATGAGAGGGGGTCACTGTATTTTATATGTTTCCAAAATTTAATTGCTCTTTTTTGAGTTTTTATTATTAGTGGATATTGGCCTAATTCTGCCCTGCATGCATTGTTTGTAGTTTTCCTCTGGACATGTAGGAGAATCTTACAGAACTCAGCATGTAGGGTTTCAATGGGGTGTTTGTCCCATTTGATGAAATGGGACAAATGGGACCAGTGTAATGACACAGCAGGGAGCAGGTCTCGAACTCTCGAACCTTCTAGCCCGAAGTCCGACGCGCTATCGACTGTGCCGCAAAAGCATGCTCTCTCTCTTTCTCTCTCTGTCTCTCTCTGTCTCTCTCGCTGTGTGTGTGTGTGTGTGTGTGTGTGTGTGTGTGTGTGTGTGTGTGTGTGTGTGTGTGTGTGTGTGTGTGTGTGTGTGTGTGTGTGTGTGGCCACAAGTCACTCATACAGCACCGCTACGTGTAATGTCACACCAGGTGTCAAGGCAGGTTGATTTCAGGGTTACTTGTTGATCTGTTTCCTCCCTAACTACCGTTCCACATGGTGGACTAGGGAACCAGTTCCGGAACGGGTTAGGGGTTCTAAAGAACCGGTTTCTCTTCCACAGAGGATTCTAATTCTAGAACCACCTGGTTGTTGTTACATCACAGAACCGCTGCTCTGTTTATGTAACAATTCTTCTAGAATCAAATATTAATCGAACACAGATGCAAATCAGAATACAGATTAATTGGATGTTTTTTTCAGAGTAATTTTTTTATCTGTTGAGCACCGTAAGCACCGTAGTATAGCGGTTGAGCACCGCTATACTATTAAGTAGTGCACTTAATAGCGAATCGGGTGTCATTTGGGACACAGCCTAGGTGTGAAATGTAAAGGGATTCCAGATGGGTAGAAATAAGGAAAAGGCAGACTTAATGAAACACTATGCGGTCAGGCAAATAGATGATGCAGCTCTACTGATGTGATTAGGTGGTCTGATGGGCTGTGCAGTTGAAGAGGTTTAATAACAGAGAAAGCAGCAGCAGAGTGATACTCAAGGGTTTACAATGTACTGCCCCTCCCCCCTCTCTCTCCAAGTAAGTCATCCCACAGAACCCTTTAGACAAGCACTCCATCCCACTGTTCACACTGTGCAAGGGAGACAAACGATTCTCTGACACTGTTAATGGAATTACTAATAATTATATCTACCTTTCTCCTCATATACCTTTCCTCATAGACAGCTTAGTGATTTTGTGTCATCTGATTATATCCGTCCATTCTCTACAGATGACAGATTTTCATTAAACGACAGTCAACCAGCGGTATTTCAGAAATGTTCAGCGACCATTTGACAGAGGCGTGCCGTACACTCTCTCCTACTTGACATGCTCATCCTTCATGTAACCTCTACTGGGAGTCAAAGGCAGAATTGATCAAATATGAAATGGCTCCTATAGAAACAGCTCACACTCTGCTGCAGAACTTTTCATCATCACACATCAAAGCCGGCAAATAGTATCTTTCCTTTTCCTTCCTTCCCTCTCAATACTTTTTTTCTCTCTCTCTCTCTCTCTCTCTCTCTCTCTCTCTCTCTCTCTCTCTCTCTCTGTTAACATGTGTTAACATTGCCAAAGCAAGTGAGGTAGACAATACACAAAAGTGAAACAAACAATACAAATTAACAGTAAACATTACACATACAGAAGTTTCAAAACAATAAAGACATTACAAATGTCATATTATATATATACAGTGTTGTAACAATGTACAAATGGTTAAAGCACACAAGTGCTGTCTCTGTCTCCCTCTCTCTCTCCCTCTCTCTCTCTCGCTCTCTCTCTCGCTCTCTCTCTCTCTCGCTCTCTCTTTCTCTCTCTCTCTCTTTCTCTCTCCCTCTCTCCCTCTCTCCCTCTCTCTGTCTCTCTTTACTCTTTCTCTCTCCCTCTCTCTTTCTTTCTTTCTTTCTTTCTTTCTTTCTTTCTTTCTTTCTTTCTTTCTCTCTCTCTCTCTCTCTCTCTCTCTCTCTCTCTCTCTCTCTCTCTCTCTCTCTCTCTCTCTCTCTCTCTCGCCACCCTACTAACAGCATAAATCAGCTTGTCCAATGACACCAGCCCAAATGAATAGACCCGCTGTGAGCTGTGAATAACATCCATCACCCCTTCTGTTGTAGGAGAACATGTTTTAAAGACTTACTTTTAAAGAGATTTTCTTTCTATTCTTTATTCACAGGAGAGGGAAGGCCGAACGCCTTTTGGGTTACGGCAGTAAGGTAATACGACAAGCCGTAGGCTTTTAGGTGGTGGGTTGAGTCATGGCAGGATCGTTCCCTCAGTCCGCTCTCACGTCGTTCTATAGTTAACTGTTGTATACGCAGCTCAACAATGACTGATGGTGTAGTTGTTGTTGCTGACGCACATGCCCGTAGTTGATATCACTGAACAGACACATGGTTGGGGCCTATCCTCAGATATCTGACAGCATATATATTCTAAAGTTGACAACAATGGGTGAAATAGAGGCATTTATCAAATTGCACAGAGCTAGCCAATTTTTCACCAGCACCAATTTACGGTTACAGAAACGCAAGTTGGCCTTAATAGAGAGTTTAGACAGTAACAATTTGCTGTAAAAGGGTTGTGGATCGATGGGGGGGGCTGTGTATCTTGTTATCGTAGATAGGTCAAAGAGTACATTTGACACTTTCCACTGGATTTATAATGTACACTATTCTCTTGTTATCATAGAGAGGTCATCTAGTACCACTGGATTAATAATGTACACTATTCTCAACAAAAGAGAGAAAGTTTATTTCCTTCCTTTTCTTTAAATGTTTCTATCCCCACCTCTCTCTCTCTCTCTCTCTCTCTCTCTCTCTCTCTCTCTCTCTCTCTCTCTCTGTCTCTGTCTCTGTCTCTCTCTCTCTCTCCCTCTCCCTCTCCCTCTCCCTCTCCCTCTCCCTCTCCCTCTCCCTCTCCCTCTCCCTCTCCCTCTCCCTCTCCCTCTCCCTCTCCCTCTCCGTCTCCGTCTCCGTCTCCGTCTCCGTCTCCGTCTCCGTCTCCCTCTCCCTCTCCCTCTCCCTCTCCCTCTCCCTCTCTCTCTCTCTCTCTCTCTCTCTCTCTCCATCAGTTATTCTTAGTCAACGTACATGATTCATTCCCTGCAAACAATAATCCTCCGGACGTTGTGTTATGGGCCCCTGGAGGTTTTTGTCTAGTTTCTGGTTTGTTCCGGGGATGTCGCCTGATGGTTTCAAATAAACGTTCTCCCAAAACAAAAAAACGTTCTACCTAGGGAACACGGAACCTGGTTTCATTACACATCGCCCCTTGTTACGGTTGCCAAGCCAATCAACGCCCTGATTGGTGAGCATCTGATCCATTCACAGCTCTTTGTCTGTTGCTAGGGACACAAAGAATCACACACACACAGGGCTTTTAACATAAAATCTTTTCAACTTACACATTTGACTCAATTTGACATACATTACATATGTTTATTCATACAGTAAATATTATTTCATGTCGTCAACCTGGGATTTTGAATTCACAACATCTTGGTTCAAGGCATTCTGATCTTCTACCATGTTTGTATCAATGTCTGGTTTCACCTGTAGGCCTTTTCCTACACTGCACTTCAAAGTAAACCTCAGCTCTGTTAAAAACACACTCAAGAAAAACGGTTATATTGATCATAGCGATTCAGGAGTAACATTAAAACAGAATAATATGTCCTTCCAACATTAGACAAATGCTAGCGTGCTAGCAGATACCCATAGACTTTCCGTCATTGCCCTATCAGCTAGTTAGCATTGACCTGCCAAACTTCCTTCATACTCACTGCCAAACTCCTGAAGTATCCTTTTAAACCCCGATACCATTTCATTACTGTACTTATAATGGTTTGGGACACCTGGGACAACCAGGGGAGCTTCATGAGAGCTTCAGGGGAGCTTCAGGGGAGCTTCAGGAGAGCTTCAGGGGAGCTTCAGGAGAGCTTCAGGGGAGCTTCAGGGGAGCTTCAGGAGAGCTTCAGGAGAGCTTCGTGAGAGCTTCAGGGGAGCTTCATGAGAGCTTCAGGGGCGCGACGTCCTAAGGACTGGTAAGGACTAGTAATGAATTAACGTCCAAAAAAGGTCTTGACCTGGTGCTCCGTGATGTCCTGCTAACTTACAGGGACCTATACAAAGAGCGCCGAAAGAACGTTCCCTTGAGTCCATCACATTATGCTCTTTGAACATTCTCAGATGGTCAGAGGGATACCTCGTGCCAAAACCCTTAAGGGAGCTAAAGGGAATGGCGCAGAATGTCCTTAGGACATCCACTGTTTGCTGGGTTAGTATCCTATTTGCTAGTTGTTAGTTAGTATGAGTTACATTATAATGGTTCACTCTTAGAATAAAGAGTTACAAAATAAAGGATTCTTTGGCTGTCCCCATAGGAGAACCCATTTTGTTTCCAGGTAAAACCATTTTAGGTTCCATGTAGAACCCTCTGTGGAAGGGGTTCAAGATGGAACCCAAAAGGGTTCTATCTGGAACCATAAAGTGTTCTCCTATGGGGACAGCCGAAGAACCCTTTTAAGTTCTAGATAAGACCTTTAATTCTAAGAGTGCAGACTATTAGGCTATATCACTATACAGTGGTTCTTCCTGTAAAAGTTGCGTCATACTGCGGCAGAATTCTACGGCACATTATTTAATTGTCAGCCATTGTTGCAATTAATGCGACATAGTGCTAGTTTGACCACCAGAGGGCATCTTTGAGAAGCATTTGACTTTTTGTAATATTGGCTGTACTAGAGAATTTAAAAACCTTTTTTTTTGTAAGAACATAGTATATGGGATTTAAATTTAGCTTAGTTATTTTTTGAAAACTCTGTTTATTAAGTTTTACACACACAGACAAGACAAAGCAATATAAATAATATACTCAACTAGAAAAAAATACAAATAATACATATAAAAAAAATAACTTTAAAGATACCATACTTTAGACAAGTTAAACACACCAGGCAGAAGGCTACAAAAGGTTAAAGGGCAATCTATAGTATAGGGACAGAGCAAACACCTCACCATTGTTCCTGTAAACAGTCAAGGGATGGGGTGGAGAAATGCAACCACTCACAGACAGTCAAGGCCACAGACCAACCATCCACTGGACCAAAAATAAAAAGTTTACAATGCTTTAAAATAAAAAATGAATAATAATAATTTTATGTAGGCGTGAACAGAATTAAAAAATAAAAATAACTGGGAAAAACAAGCTCACACCTTAGTCTCTGCCCGGGCAAGATGAACAAGGCATCCGCAGGTCACAATCAATAAGCACATCAACCTTAATGCCCCCCACCCCCACCCCAGAAAAAAACACAGAGAAATGCTCATCCAACCTCTAAGTCACAGGGGGGTCAAATACAGACTTATTTTGGTTTTAATAGGAATGCCATCAGAGGATGGACTGTTTAAAGTAAGACCGGAATGGAGCCCAAGCCTCATTAAACAGTTTGGGGTTCCCACGTGAATTGAATTGAATTTTTTCTAGTTTCAGAGAGCACAACACATCTCTCACCCAATATTTATAAGATGGGGGAGCTGCCATCTTCCAGTTCTGTAGTATTAGCCGTCTAGCTAAAAGAGTTGTATGAGCAACAGTGTCCGACTGGATTCTTGACAGGGGGGTGCCTATGGGCAGTACTCCAAAAAGGGCTGTAAGGGGAGAGGGATCTATAACAGTGTTATATATATCAGAGAAACATTTAAATATTAATTCCCAGAAACCTGACAGTTTATGACAGCCCCAGAACATATGCAACAGTGTGGCTGGTTCAATTTGACATCTGACACAGGTAGGATCAAAATCAGAGAATATTCTTCCAAGTCTGGCCCCAGACCAGTGGATACGGTGAACCACCTTGAATTGAATGAGGCTGTGCCTAGTGCTAAAAGAGGACGAATGCACCCTGCGCAGCACAGATTCCCAGGTGTCTTCCCCAAGTTCCTCCCCCAAATCCTTTTCCCATCGAGTCTTTAAAGGCACCAAAGAAGGGTTCTGTAAGTCATGAATGATTGCATATACATCTGAAATTGCGCCCCTAGGAAGCTTGTTCAGCTCCAGGATGCTCTCTATAGCTGTATTCACAGGCCTATGGGGAAATTCAGGTGTGTTAGCTCTGACAAAGTTCCTAGTCTGGAGATAGCGGAAAAAGTGGGATTGGGGGAGGTTGAACCTTTCCTGTAGCTGAGCAAAAGAGGCAAATGTATCATCAAATAATAATTGGGCTAGTGAGGAGAGGCCTAGTGAGTGCCAGATGCCAAAAGCCCCATCATTCAAAGATGGAGGAAATAAAATGTTCTGATTGATTGGGCCTGATAGAGAAAAGCCTCGGAGGCCAAAGGCTAAACGGAACTGATTCCAAATTTTAAGAGACTGCTTTACAATTGGGTTGACACACCTTTTGCCTAGGGACACTGGGAGAGACGAGCACAACACAGAAGAAAGTGCAGCAGGTTTACACGATTCAGACTCCATCTGGACCCAGATTGGTCTAGGGCCAGTAGGATCAGTCTGCAGCCAGTACAGAAGGGCTCTGAAATTTGCAGCCCAATAGTATGTCTGAAAATTTGGTAGAGCTAAACCCCCCAATGACTTAGGCTTCTGTAAATGTTTTCTACCAATCCGTGGTACCTTGCCATCCCAAATAAAATGCATGAATGTTTGATCCAGTGAAATAAAAAAAGATTTTGGAATAAAAATGGGTAAACATTGAAATATATATAGAAATTTGGGCAACACACTCATTTTAATGACATTAATCCTTCCGATAAGAGAAAGAGGTAGCGCATTCCAAAAAGTAAAAGATTGTTTCAAACTGTCTGCTAGAGCAACCAAGTTTTCCTGAAACAGATTTGAATATTTCCTTGTCACTTTAACTCCCAAGTAGGTGAATTGATCCCGGACAATCCTAAACTGAGAACTTGTAAAAGAGCACTTTAAAGCAGCCTTGTTTACAGGAAAAAGCTCACTCTTGCCTAGATTCAGCTTGTACCCTGAGATTGATCCAAACCTTTTAAGAACAGATAAGGCGCGTGGCAATGAGGTATCAGGGTTAGAGATAAACAAAAGGAGGTCATCCGCATATAGCGAGACTTTCTGCTCTGAGCCCGTCCGGATTATTCCTTGAATGGCATCATTAGAGCGTAGTGCAATGGCGAGAGGTTCGATTGCCAAAGCAAACAACAAGGGGGAGAGTGGACAGCCCTGTCTGGATCCGCGGTGCAAGGGAAAATAGTCAGAGGACAAGTTGTTAGTCCGTACCGAAGCCATGGGGGAAAAATAAAGAATCTTTATCCACGCAATGAATTTGGGGCCAAAGCCAAATCTATAAAGGGTAGCTGTTAGGTAATCCCACTCAACGCGGTCAAATGCTTTTTCTGCATCAAGTGAGACCACCACCTCTGGGTCCTCCGACGCAGGGGAGTACAGTATATTCATAAGGCGCCTAATATTGAAAAACAAATGCCTATTTCTCACAAAGCCAGTCTGGTCAGAGTGTATTACTTGATGCAGCGAGCCTTCCATACGGATGGCTAAAAGCTTGGCTAGGATTTTGTAATCACAGTTTAAAAGCGAGATTGGACGATAGGATCCACATTCCAGGGGGTCTTCGTTTTTCTTTAATAGTAATGAAATTGAAGCCTGATAAAGACTAGGCGGTAGCTTTGAGGTATTAAGGCACTCTGCAAATAGTCGAGACAAGAATGGGCAAACCATCCGGACCCGGTGATTTACCACTTTTCATTGCGGACACTGCTGTTGCAATCTCCTCAGGTGTAAATTCTTCTTCTAGACAGTCATGGGTGTCTGTATCAATTGAAGGCATATTCAGGCCATTAAAGAAGGAATCAATCAGCAAAGGGTCTTGAGGGGATTCAGAGGTGTATAGCGCAGAATAAAATTGTTTGAATTGATCGTTGATCTCTTTATGTATAACTGTGGTGGCACCAGACGGGGTCCTTATTTGTGGGATTAAACGTGAGGCCTCAGATTTACGGATCTGATGTGCAAGGAGTTTACTGGCCTTGTCGCCTTGTTCATACACTCTGTACCGAGCTCGCAAGAGTAACTGTTCAGCTTGCCTGGTAGAAAGCTCATCAAATTCAGATTGGAGTAGTTGGCGCTCTTTATGCAGATCAGAGGAGGGAACCGTGGCATACTTCTTATCCAATGTGGCTATGGATTCGCTCAGGTCCCGAAGTCGCTGAGAGCGAACTCTGTTTTGGTTGGCTGTATAAGAAATAATTTGGCCACGTAGGTATGCTTTGAGAGACTCCCATATGGTAGAGCAGGACATACCTGGTGTTGAATTAGTTTCTAGGAATAAGGTGATTTCAGAAGAAATGAAATTGACAAACTCCTTATCTGAGAGTAAAATGGGGTTAAGACGCCATTGATAACACATAGGAGGTCGCTGGGGAAACTCTAGTTCAAGCACTAATGGTGAATGGTCAGAAATAACAATACTCTTGTAAGTACACTGCCGAAGGTTAGGCAGAAGTTTTTTGTCCAAAAAGAAGTAATCAATCCGGGAGTATGTTTGATGAACATGAGAATAAAAGGAATACTGTCTATCTGTAGGATGTAGGAAACGCCAGGCCTCAAACATGGCATATTTCTGAAGAAAGGCTTGAATAAGTAGGGCACATTTAGATGGGCCTGTAGTTGTTCGTGAGGACTTGTCAAGAACTGGGGACATTTTGCAGTTGAAATCCCCCCCTAAAATCAACAAATGAGAATCTAAATTGGGTATAGCAGACAAAAAGGGAAGAAATGAAACTTGTGTCATCGCAATTGGGAGCATAAACACTAGCCAAAACAATAGGGGAAGAAAACAGTTTACCGGTTACTATGACGTATCGTCCCTTAGGATCAGCGATAACCTCAGAAGCTACAAAGGGAGTGGCTTTATCAACCAAAATGGCAGCCCCTCTTGATTTACTATGAAAGTTAGAGTGGAACACTTGACCAACCCAGTCCCTACGCATCCCAAAGTGCTCACCAGTCCTCAAGTGAGTCTCTTGTAGAAATGCAACATTTGCATTCAAACCCTTTAAGTGTGTCAACACCCTCTTACGCTTCACTGGGTTATTAACCCCTTTGGTGTTCCACGAAATGTACTTGATCGCATTGTTGCCCTCTGGGCATTCCCGTTATACAACCCTGTCATTAGAGCATTGAATGGAAAAGCAATGAGCGCCCAAAAACCCCAGAATAACTTGTCTCAGAGTAATAATGTACGGTGGTAGATGTTTGGAAAAAGTACAGAAAAAAAAACAAAAAAGACAGAATGACAACATTAGAACTGAACAATTCAACCCCTCCCCCCATCCCAGACAGTACCTCCCCAAACGAGGTACAAGCCTAAATAGAACATGTTCTCTTCGCACAGTATGTCTGTGAGAGTGCGGTCTTAAACCTAAACCCACAGTCCGGCTCTTTAAAGTCGTGTTTTGTTAGTGGATCAAACAGCAAAAAGAGATAATCATTTTTTAAATAAAAAAAATTAAAGTGAATCCCTTGTGCAGACGAAATTACAAAAGCACCACTTGTAGATGTATATAATTATATTCCCAGTCTTATAACAGGCATTTGAGAGAGAAAATAAAGAAAATAAATAGAATGTATAAAGGCTCTCAGCCGAAAACCTAATTTGAAGTAAGGAAATCGTAGTAAGACAATCAAAAATAATAATAATAATAATAATTATTATTATTATAGTTGTCTAGTTGAATGCTGAGACAGCTTACAACCAAGACCAAAAAACTACGTGTGCGCAACGTTGAACGCTTGCTGGGCATAAATGACGCTCAGAACTTTTCAAATTTAAGTGAAGACCCCAAAAAACGTGTCGCCTCGGGAAGCATTTACTGTTTACTGGGTCAATGCAAACGGATGCAGTAAGCAAATAACCAAGAATATTTTGAGTCACTGAGACACTATGTAAACAGACTGAATAGGTGAGCAAGACAGCCTAGAAAACACAGGAGTATAGTAAAACCGCAATACAATGAAATTAAAATGACTGAATGTTTGTAAGGCAAGCACACTAGATGATCAAAACATTAGATCACATCAAATAAGCCTGAATGGGTACGCCAACTCCCCAACTATACAAAATTAGCATGTTGTAGCTAAACATAATTGTACCACAGGTGGGTTACTTACTATCCACAGTTCGCAAGCAACAGTTGCTGAACGATGAGCAAGTTCAAGACTTCTTGATGTGACGTTGAATGTGAGAGAGAGCCTCATCCGGAGATTCAAATGTGTAGTCTTTACCATCATGAGATAGCCATAAACGGGCCGGGAATCGCAGTCCGTACTTCACACCTGGATGGTCCCGAAGTAGTCGTTTGGCCTGTCCGAAAGCTGCGCGCTGCCTGGAAACAGTGGGGGAGTAGTCCTGGTAGATGGAGAAGCTCTGTCCTTGAAAGCTCAGAGTGGTATTGCGGGCTCGTCGAAGAATCTCCATCTTCTCATGGAAAAAGTGCACTCGAAGAATTATGTCACGGGGCCTCTCCCCATCCCGGGGCTTTGGGCGCAGCGACCGGTGGGCACGATCAATCAGGGGCTTTTCATCAAAGGCAAGAACATCCTTCAGCAGCCCAGAAACGAAATTCGTGGCGCGAGGCATTTCCGCTGACTCTGGGACTGATACAAGTCTCAGGTTATTGCGGCGAGAGAATCCCTCCAAACTTACACAGCTCTCCTTCACCTTTTTCAAATCCGCAGCTAGGCGTTTCACGTCAGCCTCCAGGGATGTAGTTAAGTCGGAGACATTTGTAGCGAAGGTCTCCAGTGCTGCAATCGTTGTAGTGTGCGACTCCATTGTTGTTTTGAGTGATGCGATTGCCGGCACCGTCTCGTTCCGCAGGATGGTTAGATCTGCTTTTAAAGTATCAGAAACCTCCTTTATTCGGGCCTCAATCGTAGCAACCACCTCCGTTTTCATTTCCACTATCTCAGAGCGTAGTAGTTTGATGGCCTCGAGAATGTTCACTTCAGCGCCGCCAGGCCAAGCCGCCCCCCCGGGTAAAGTATCAGTCCCCGGGCCGTCAGGCTCAGGGGAGGGCGGTGATGAGAGTGTGTCTTGTAGGCCGGGTTTTCTCAAAGTCATGCTTTTGGCCTTATGTTTCGTCGACATGCTGATATTTGGAAGTAAAGTAGTCTTGGTTTTTACGGGAAGGGATCACCAAAATAATATATGAAAATAAATACGGTTCTGCTGCAAAATTCACATAAACTTTAAAAATACCACGGGAGCAAACGGAAAACACGTCAGTCGCACATGGCGTCCCTCCAATCCCCAGCTTAGTTATTTTGATTAATAATATGGTGTTTCTATTCCAAGAAAAATGTAAAATCGAAACCCTCAGGGTTTGGCGCTGTACAATGTGACCGTTTCCACACCTTAATTGTAGTCTAACCAATACCCACATGGCGATTCAGTGAAAATAAAATCACATTGACTTATCAAGACCAGTACCCATGCTTGTCTCAGAGCAGTGTGAAACGGTGCTGAAATAGTTGACCACACCCAGGTAGGCTATTGATTCAAATCCTATTATAACAATTGAATGATGGTGGGCCAGAACATAATAAGTATATAATATTACCACAATTAATTGGCCTACACTACAAATGTAACATATTTAACACATATGATTAGTACATAACACATTCAGTGACAATAAGATAATACGTTTGATCTGATTACACTCATAAAATTACTGTCTTTATTCAATTGTTATTTTTGTCTTTTTCTCTGTGCATTGATTGGTTGGGAAAAACAGGTTTATGTAGCCTACTGTAGGCTACACTAACGTCAACATTTGTTCAGAAAAATTTGGTTATTAATGCAGGTTTAATCATAATGATACTTTTCCCCCCTTCCACTTGTTAAAGGTTCCAATTTGATAATGTTTTTTTTTTAATCAATTAGTATATTTGAGTTTAACCACAATATTTGTTGTATTATTTGTCTTTTCTGGTGGATTAAACTGAAATTGCAACCAACTTTCTATGGCTCGTTTAAAAACGAACAATATTTTGGAGATGATTTCGTTTTCAAATAACCGAAAGTGAGTGAGGAAAAGACCGTTCTTGAACATAAGGTGAGACATTCTTACAAATTTGTAAATATTTTTATTTATTTCACCTTTATTTAACAAGGCAAGTCAGTTAAGAACAAATTCTTCTTTACAATGACCGCCTACACCGGCCAAACCTGGATGACGCTGGGCCAATTGTGTGCCACCCTATGGGACTCCCAATCACGGCCAGTTGTGATACAGCCAACCTAACTAAGAAATGCATTTCACGATACAATTCTCCCCATTCTCTTTCTTGTCCTGCTAATAGCCCATATTGGCTCTATACAACGTGACCGGTTGGGAGTAGGCTACAGTACTACAGTAAGAGCAAAATAATCCTAACATTTCCACACCCTAGTTGTAGTCTAACCAATACCCAAAAGGAGATTCAGTGAAAATAAAAATCTCATTGATTTATCAAGACCAGTCCCTATGCTTGTCTCAGAGCAGCGCTGTCTTGACCTCTGAACGCTGTCTTTTCCCCATTCCACTTGCCTCTTCCATTAATTTTGAAAGAGTGTTTTCCAGGAAGCAACAATTTGTTTACAGTCATTAGCCAGCCTACTTCATTACAATATTTCTGTCATTCAGTGATATTTATTCCCAAAGTAATTCATTATTATTCATTATTATTCATTATTATTAGTAATTCATTATTCATTATTATTAATTATTATTAGTAATTCATTATTGATCCATAACAAAACTATCATCTGCATTTTGAAATAGTATTTTTATCATTATTTTATTAACGAAAGCACAAAGATGTTGATGAAGAAATACAGTACTGTACAGCTTTATCCGACATTTTGCGGTGGTTGGAGGTCGCCCACCCACACTTTAAACATTTGGATAATAAAGCATTTAATACATATTGAAGATATAAACCACCTGTGTTTGTTTATTAGGCTACTGTGCAGTCTGACAAGTAAACGTAGCCTACAGTACATATTGTAGTAAACATGGTAAAGTGCCTAATTCCTTACATAAAGGAGAGCAGGCCATGCCCAGACTTTCTCTCTGTGACTTCAAGTACTCATTAACTCTGTCTTTAATGTTTTTTTGGGTTGTATCAGTCATGGACAGATACTTCTGAGACACAGTATTAATGATGAACACCCAGAGGTTCACTGGTAAGCCACATTTGCCTCGGGATCCATCCCAATGTTATTCGCAAACGCTATCATCAGATGCCTGTGTTACGGCGAACGCGAAAGCCCGGGAAAATTAACAGGTACAGTAGGCTACAATACTGTAAAATAGGCCTAATAATGCTAAAAATAAGTATTTTTTCTGTGTTTGAAAAGCTGTTTTACAAAATGCCTCCAGCTGTTCATCACTACTGTATATAAAAACACACCATCTTGTTAACATTCTTTACTGTAACCACAATGGCACAAATCATTTGTATCTACCTTCCAAATGACTTTTAGAGTTCGCGATTTATGAATGTGCGATGTGAGAATATCTACTACTACTACTAATAATAATAATGGCTTGGTAAATAAAATGCATTATGAAAGGAAAATGACATGAGCAAGAGACGGTGGTAATATTTTTCCTTTTAGAGACTAATACTGTACATCCAGGTTTCTTTAGAGACTGTAATACTGTACATCCTGGTCCTTTAGAGACTGTAATGCTGTACATCCTGGTACTTTAGAGACTATAATACTGTACATCCTGGTCCTTTTAGAGACTGTAATACTGTACATCCTGGTCCTTTAGAGACTGTAATACTGTACATCCTGGTCCTTTAGAGACTGTAATACTGTACATCCTGGTCCTTTAGAGACTGTAATACTGTACATCCTGGTCCTTTAGAGACTGTAATACTGTACATCCTGGTCCTTTTAGAGACTGTAATACTGTACATCCTGGTCCTTTAGAGACTGTAATACTGTACATCCTGGTCCTTTAGAGACTGTAATACTGTACATCCTGGTCCTTTAGAGACTGTAATACTGTACATCCTGGTCCTTTAGAGACTGTAAACTGTACATCCTGGTCCTTTTAGAGACTGTAATACTGTACATCCTGGTCCTTTAGAGACTGTAATACTGTACATCCTGGTCCTTTTAGAGACTGTAAAACTGTACATGGCATCCAGGTCATTTTGGTTTCTCTTAGCATAAAAACCTTACTGTAACAACAGTTTTAGTAAGTCATTCTGATGAGTAGAAACCAAAAAAATAGGTGTCTTTTTATATCGCCCCATTCATTGTCAGTTAGAGACACATTAACGCCTTGGGACCCAAAAGCATAATCAGTGCTCTATCTCCCCCTTGTGGTGGTCTGCAGCAATGAAGCAGTGATGCAGGGTACCGTACTAAACTACAAATTAAGTCCCGCAGCATAATCTCAAAACTTTTAGTTGAGCAACCACTGTAACATAATGTGTTTTCTAAATGACTGACCTTCATAGTGTGTTTTTTAAATGTTATGACTGACCTTCATAATGTGTTCTCTAAATGTTATGACTGCCCTTCATAGTGTGTTCTCTAAATGTTATGACTGACCTTCATAGTGTGTTCTCTAAATGTTATGACTGACCTTCATAGTGTGTTCTCTAAATGTTATGACTGACCTTCATAGTGTGTTCTCTAAATGTTATGACTGACCTTCATAATGTGTTCTCTAAATGTTATGACTGACCTTCATAGTGTGTTCTCTAAATGTTATGACTGACCTTGATAATGTGTTCTCTAAATGTTATGACTGACCTTCATAGTGTGTTCTCTAAATGTTATGACTGACCTTCATAGTGTGTTCTCTAAATGTTATGACTGACCTAGATAATGTGTTCTCTAAATGTTATGACTGGCCTAGATAATGTGTTCTCTAAATGTGACTCGTTTTTTGAAAACTTCACAGTAGAGCCATTTGAACGTAACCTTTAAAAAAAAAAAAAACGTTTTTTGGAAGAAATGCCTTCTGGAACATGTGAACTTTCCTGTGCCTTAACAACAAACGTGTATGCCATCTGTAAATATGAATTAAATTGTTAAATTAAGAGCCCAGTTGGTTTAGCCAAGGAAAAAGTGAGTAACCTTCCTGATATCCATGATTGGTTGGGACACGCTGCGAGATGAGTTCGGATTTCTCAACTAGCCTACCTGGTTAAATAAAGGTGAAATAAAATAAAATAAATTGGTCTGCCATGTATTACGCTTCTGTCTATAACAAGAGCTGCTCAGTGTGTCGTAGGTAATCCTTTCTAACGTGGCTTTCTTGAAAGATAAACACGTAGTAGAACTGCATCAGTGTGGCTCTCCACTTTCTGCCCGTCCGTGTTTAGAAATCAATGGAATTAGAGTGATAGTTAAGGAGATGGAGAAATTCTGGCGTTTGATTGCAAATATGCAAACGGAGTCGAAAAGAGACCACACAGAAGGCTGTTGTGTAAAACACCTGTCTCTGGATTACATCTTCAAACTAAGGGCAACCACGGCATCTGTGACAGAGAGGGAGAAGCTTCCATCCATGTATGTGGGTAAGATAGTCTAGCGAGCTACATTTTCAGATATTACACATTTCTAATTTTGTCAGAAAGTCATTTTAATTTTAAGTTAAAGTGTTCGCATCACTTCCTTAATACCCACTCTCCTATTCTCAAGCAAAACTCATACACTGAGTGGACAAAATATTAAGAACACCTGCCTCTTTCCATGACATAGACTGACCAGGTGAATCCAGGTGAAAGATATGATCCCTTATTGATGTCACTTGTTAAATCCACTTCAATCAGTGTCGATGAAGATGAAGAGACAGGGTGAAGAAGGATTTTTAAGCCTTGACATAATTGAGACATGAATTGTGTATCTGTGTCACTCAGAGGGTGAATGGGCAAGACAAAAAGATTTAAGTGCCTTTGAACGGTGGTATGGTGGTAGGTGCCTGGTGCACCGGTTTGTGTCAAGAACTGCAACACTGCCGGGTTTTTCACGCTCAACAGTTTCCCGTGTGTGTCAAGAATGGTCCACCACCCAAAGGACATACAGCCAACTTGACACAACTGTGGGAAGCATTGGACCTCAACATGGGCCAACATCCCTGTGGAACGATTTCGACAAAATGTAGAGTCCATGCCCCGACGAATTGAGGCTGTTCTGAGGGCAAAAGGGGGGAGGGGGGGCAACTCAATAATAGGAAGGTGTTCCTACTGTTTGGTACTGTACATTCACTGTATACACACACACCTCCAGAGAAGAACTCAGTGAGGCTAAGGTTAATGTGTCCGGCTGCCACAACACAGGCCATATACAAGGAGTTGATTGTTCCTACTGTTTGGTATACCCTTTCAAACCTAAAAAAACCTGTTTATTGTTTCTCAATGACATACAGTGCTTGGCTGAATGAAGGCTAGATGATCAACTACACATCACTCTCCTCGTCTCTGTTGTTCATCTAGACGTTCTAGTCTTTTACCTTATGCTACTTCACACCTGCTGTGTGTGTGTATTTCTGTGTGTATGTGTGTGCGCGTGTGTGTGTGTTTCTGTGTATGTCTGTGTGCGTGTGTGAGTTACTGTGTGTGTGTTTGTTTTACTGTGTGTGTTGCTGTGTGTGTGTGTGTGTTACTGTGTGTGTGTGTATATGTGCGTGTGTGTGTGTGTGTGTGTGTGTGTGTTACTGTGTGTGTGTGTGTTACTGTGTGTGTGTGTGTGTGTGTGTGTGTGTGTGTGTGTGTGTGTGTGTGTGTGTGTGTGTGTGTGTGTGTGTGTGTTAATGTGTGCGTGTTACTGTGTGTGTGTTACTGTGTTACTGTGTGTTACTGTGTGTGTTACTGTGTTACTGTGTTACTGTGTGTGTGTGTGTGTGTGTGTGTGTGTGTGTGTGTGTGTGTGTGTGTGTGTGTGTGTGTGTGTGTGTGTGTGTGTGTGTGTGTGTGTGTGTGTGTGTTACTGTGTGTTACTGTGTGTGTGTGTGTGTGTGTATGTGTTACTGTGTGTTACTGTGCGTGTGTGTGTGTGTGTGTGTGTGTGTGTGTGTGTTACTGTGTGTTACTGTGTGTGTGTGTGTGTGTGTGTGTTACTGTGTGTTACTGTGTGTGTGTGTTACTGTGTGTTACTGTGTGTGTGTGTGTGTGTGTGTGTGTGTGTGTGTGTGTTACTGTGTGTTACTGTGTGTGTTACTGTGTGTGTGTGTGTGTTACTGTGTGTTACTGTGTGTTACTGTGTGTGTGTGTTACTGTGTGTGTGTGTTTGTGTGTGTGTGTGTGTGTGTGTGTGTGTGTGTGTGTGTGTGTGTGTTACTGTGTGTGTGTGTTACTGTGTGTGTTACTGTGTGTGTGTGTGTGTGTGTGTGTGTTACTGTGTGTGTTACTGTGTGTTACTGTGTGTTACTGTGTGTGTGTGTTACTGTGTGTGTTACTGTGTGTGTGTGTGTGTTACTGTGTGTGTTACTGTGTGTGTGTGTGTGTGTGTGTGTGTGTGTGTTACTGTGTGTGTGTGTGTTACTGTGTGTGTGTGTGTTACTGTGTGTGTGTGTGTGTGTGTGTGTGTGTTACTGTGTGTGTGTGTGTTCTGTGTGTGTGTGTGTTACTGTGTGTGTGTGTGTGTGTGTGTTACTGTGTGTTACTGTGTGTTACTGTGTGTGTGTGTGTTACTGTGTGTGTTACTGTGTGTGTGTGTGTGTGTTTGTTACTGTGTGTGTGTGTTACTGTGTGTGTGTGTGTTACTGTGTGTGTGTGTGTGTGTTACTGTGTGTGTGTGTGTTACTGTGTGTGTGTGTGTTACTGTGTGTGTGTGTGTGTGTGTGTGTTACTGTGTGTGTGTGTGTTACTGTGTGTGTGTGTGTTACTGTGTGTGTAACTGTGTGTGTGTGTGTGTGTGTTACTGTGTGTGTTACTGTGTGTTACTGTGTGTTACTGTGTGTGTGTGTGTGTGTGTGTGTGTGTGTGTGTGTGTGTGTGTGTGTGTGTGTGTTACTGTGTGTGTGTGTGTACTGGGTGTGTTCAGTGTGTGTGTACTGTGTGTGTTCAGTGTGTGTGTCCTGTGTGTGTGTTCAGTGTGTGTGTACTGTGTGTGTGTGTGTGTGCTGTGTGTGTGTGTGTACTGTGTGTGTGTGTGTACTGTGTGTGTGTGTGTACTGTGTGTGTGTGTGTGTGTGTGTGTGTGTGTGTGTGTGTGTGTGTGTGTGTGTGTGTGTGTGTGTGTGTGTGTGTGTACTGTGTGTGTGTGTGTGTGTGTACTGTGTGTGTGTGTGTGTGTGTGTGTGTGTGTACGTGTGTGTGTGTGTGTGTGTGTGTGTGTGTGTGTGTGTGTGTGTGTGTGTGTGTGTGTGTGTGTGTGTGTGTGTACTGTGTGTGTGTGTGTGTGTGTGTGTGTGTGTGTGTGTGTGTGTGTGTGTGTGTGTACTGTGTGTGTGTGTGTGTGTGTACTGTGTGTGTGTGTGTGTGTGTACTGTGTGTGTGTGTGTGTGTACTGTGTGTGTGTGTGTGTGTGTGTACTGTGTGTGTGTGTGTGTACTGTGTGTGTGTGTGTGTGTGTGTACTGTGTGTGTGTGTGTGTGTGTACTGTGTGTGTGTGTGTGTGTGTGTGTACTGTGTGTGTGTGTGTGTGTGTGTGTGTGTGTGTACGGTGTGTGTGTGTGTGTACTGTGTGTGTGTGTGTGTGTACTGTGTGTGTGTGTGTGTGTGTGTTACTGTGTGTGTGTGTGTGTGTGTGTACTGTGTGTGTGTGTGTGTGTGTGTGTGTGTGTGTGTGTGTGTGTGTGTGTGTGTGTGTGTGTGTTACTGTGTGTGTGTGTGTGTGTGTACTGTGTGTGTGTGTGTGTGTGTGTACTGTGTGTGTGTGTGTGTGTGTACTGTGTGTGTGTGTGTGTACTGTGTGTGTGTGTGTGTGTGTGTGTACTGTGTGTGTGTGTGTGTGTGTGTGTGTGTGTGTGTGTGTGTGTACTGTGTGTTGTGTGTGTGTGTACTGTGTGTGTGTGTGTGTGTGTGTTACTGTGTGTTGTGTGTGTTACTGTGTGTGTGTGTACTGTGTGTGTGTGTGTGTGACTGTGTGTGTGTGTGTGTGTGTGTACTGTGTGTGTGTGTGTGTGTGTGTGTGTGTACTGTGTGTGTGTGTGTGTGTGTGTGTACTGTGTGTGTGTGTGTGTGTGTGTGTGTACTGTGTGTGTGTGTGTGTGTGTGTGTGTGTGTGTGTACTGTGTGTGTGTGTGTGTGTGTGTGTACTGTGTGTGTGTGTGTGTGTGTGTTACTGTGTGTGTGTGTGTGTGTGTGTGTGTTACTGTGTGTGTGTGTGTGTGTGTGTGTGTGTGTGTGTGTGTGTGTGTGTGTGACTGTGTGTGTGTTACTGTGTGTGTGTGTGTGTGTGTGTGTACTGTGTGTGTTGTGTGTGTGTGTGTGTGTGTGTGTGTGTGTGTTACTGTGTGTGTTACTGTGTGTGTTACTGTGTGTGTTACTGTGTGTGTTACTGTGTGTGTGTGTGTGTGTGTGTGTGTTACTGTGTGTGTTACTGTGTGTGTGTGTGTGTGTGTGTTACTGTGTGTGTGTGTGTGTTACTGTGTGTGTGTGTGTGTGTGTGTTACTGTGTGTGTACACAGAAGAATAGTTTTGCTTCTGGCATTGAAAATATGTTGTTAATATTCTGAAAAAGTTCATAATAATTGGAGAGAAGCAGTTGTTTACTTCAGCTTTAATTGCTAGGTCAAGTGGTTAAGGGTACACCACAATTAGCACTCTATTCCCTATTATAGTGCACTACTTTTGACCAGGACCCAATAGGGGAATTTAGGGAATGGAGTGCCATTTTGGATGCTTCCGGAATGTTATTTCTGTGAAGGTATTCTAGACTAATCAGGCCGAGGGGAGGACATAGAAACAGCGTAACAAGTTTAGCCTGCAGATGAAAAGAAAATTGGTTATTGGCATAATCTCAGTTGGCGATGACTGTTCCAAGACAGATAGAATTAGAGACTCTTCACTTTGGACATTAACTGTCACATACCAGGAGTATGGTCTAGGGTAGCGTCCAAAATGGCACACTATTCCCTATTTAGTGCACTAGCTTTGACCAGAGCTATATGGGCCCTGGTCAAAAGTAGTGCACTATATAGGGAATAGGGTGCGATTTGGGAGACATACTTGGTCTTGTTGGTTTTCTTCCTGGATAAAGAGCTGCTTAATGGTCTCTGTAAAGCAGCAAGTTTACCGCAGTGTCTGAGATGATTCTTATTTTCACCTCTTCTAAGATATTTGTCAAAGCTTCTTCTCTCCTCCTTTCTCTATTCACCCCCCCCCTCCTCTATCTCTCTCCTCCCTTCTATCCCCCCCCCCTCTCTCTCTCTCTCCTTCCTATCTCTCTCTCTCTCCTCTCTCTTCTTCTTATCTCTCTCTCTCTCCTCTCTCTTCTTCTTATCTCTCTCTCTCTCTCTCTCTCTCTCTCTCCTCCCTTCTATTCCCCTCTCTCTCTCTCTCTCTCCTTCCTATCTCTCTCTCTCTCCTCTCTCTTCTTCTTATCTCTCTCTCTCTCTCTCTCTCTCTCTCTCTCCTCCCTTCTATTCCCCTCTCTCTCTCTCTCTCTCTCTCCTCCCTTCTATTCCCCTCTCTCTCTCTCTCTCTCTCTCTCTCTCTCTCTCTCTCTCTCTCTCCTTCCTATCTCTCTCTCTCTCCTCTCTCTTCTTCTTATCTCTCTCTCTCTCTCTCTCTCTCTCTCCTCCCTTCTATTCCCCTCTCTCTCTCTCTCTCTCTCTCCTCCCTTCTATTCCCCTCTCTCTCTCTCTCTCTCTCTCTCTCTCTCTCTCTCTCTCTCTCTCTCTCTCTCCTTCCTATCTCTCTCTCTCTCCTCTCTCTTCTTCTTATCTCTCTCTCTCCCTCTCTCTCTCTCTCTCTCTCTCTCTCTCTCTCTCTCTCTCTCTCTCTCTCTCTCTCTCTCTCTCTCTCTCTCTCTCTCTCTCTCTGCTCTCTGCTCTCTGCTCTCTGCTCTCTCTCTCTCTCTCCCTCTCTCTCTCTCTCTCTCTCTCTCTCTCTCTCTCTCTCTCTCTCTCTCTCTCTCTCTCTCTCTCTCTCTCTCTCTCTCTGCTCTCTGCTCTCTGCTCTCTCTCTCTCTCTCCCTCTCTCTCTCTCTCTCTCTCTCTCTCTCTCTCTCTCTCTCTCAAATTCAAATTCAAATTCAAGCTGCTTTATTGGCATGAAAAACATTGTGTCAATATTGCCAAAGCAACAATGTGTACAATATACATTGTAATACAATTAAAACAATGACAAATAATAATATAGAATGGCAGTAAATAATAATACAAAATTAAATATAAAAAATAGTAACAATAAAATGGTAACAGTCAATAGTCGAATGTAATGTATGGTGTAATGCACCACTACCACCACCACTATCATTAAACTGCTATCATTACCATTACCACCCATACCATTACTATTTGGAATGATAAACAACAATAATAATACTAATAACAATAACAGTAATAACAATAACAGTCATAATAAGTAAGTTACTGCTTGCTATGTAGATGTTATTATTCAGTGTCTCTCAGGCTATGGCAGGCAAATACATATTTGGCTGCAAGAGGAGCCATTGCTCCTTCGCCCATGAGTATTTTTAGTTTTTCCTCTGGGTTTAATAAGTTAAAATTTGGAATAAATGTAGTCATTTTTGTGAATAATGAATCTCTTGGTGAGGAATATTTTTTTCACAGTAAAGGAGAAAGTGCATCTCTGTTTCTACCTCCCCTGTCGTGCAGTGACCACACACACGCTCCTCTTTGGGTAGCCATGTCTTTTTATGTCTGCCGGTTTCTATTGCCAATCGGTGGTCACTCAGCCTGTACTTGGTAAGGATCTGTCTCTGCTTCGAATCTCTGACAGAGTAGAGATATTCAGCCAATTCATATTCTCTGTTTAGGGTCAGATAGCAATTTAGTCGGCTTTGGGATTTTGTTTCGTTTTTCCAATGTTGTAAATATGAGTCCTTTGATTGGTTCATGATTTTGTTTATTGGAATTTTTTCTTTTGAAGCAGTGCCGGTGTCAGCTTGGTTGGTTAGGTCCAATACCAGCTGACTGAGAGGGCTCGTTTCTGGGCTCAGTTTTTGGGTTTGAAGTGCTTTAAATTGCAGACTCGAATTTGGACTGGAATTTAGATGTAGCCAAAATTTTAATGATCTTTTCTGTATTTTCATTATTACTGGAAAGCGGCCCAATTCTGCCCTACATGCATTAGTTGGTGTATTTCTCTGGACTTGTAGGATTTTCCGACAGAATTCTGCATGTAGGGTTTCAATTGGATGTTTGTCCCACATTTTAAAGTCCAGTTTATTGAGTGGCCCCCAAACCTCACTTCCGTAAAGAGCTATTGGTAGGATTACACTGTCAAATATTTTGGTCCAAATTCTAATTGGGATGTTGATTTTGAATAATTTCATTTTTATTGCATACAATGCTCTGCGGGCTTTTTCTTTGAGTGCATTCACTGCCATATTAAAGTTTCCCGATGCAGATATGGTCAGACCAAGGTAGGTGTAATTTTTTGTGTGTTCAATTATGGTGTTGTTCAGGGTGAATTTATATTTGTGTTTCTGACATCTGTTTTGTTTTTGGAAAATCATGATTTTAGTTTTTGGGAAATTTACTGCCAGGGCCCAATTATGGCAATATTGCCCTAGAATATTAATGTTCTGTTGAAGACCTTCTTTGGTTGGTGATAGAAGTACCAAGTCATCAGCATATAGCAGGTATTTCACCTCTGTGTCAAATAGTGTGAGTCCTCGGGCTGGAGAATTGTTCAACATGCCTGCTAATTCATTGATATAAATGTTGAAAAGATTTGGACTCAAACTACAGCCTTGTCTCACACCTCGACATTGTGAAAAGAATTCTGTTCTTTGGTTTTTGATTTTTATAGCACACTTGTTTTCTGTGTACATACATTTTATTAAGTCATACACCTTACCACCAAGCCCACTTTGGAGAATTTTGTAGAATAGCCCTTCGTGCCAAATAGAATCAAATGCTTTTTTAAAGTCAATAAAGCAAGCAAAGATTTTTCCCTCTTTTTTTTGGTGGACGTGTTTATTAATTAGTGTGTGTAAGGTGTATATATGGTCAGTAGTGCGATGGTTAGGGAGAAAGCCAATTTGACATTTAGTTATTACATTTTTTTCTTGAAGAAAGGTTTGGATTCTTGAATTCAAAATGCTACAGAAAACCTTTCCCAAGTTACTGTTTACACAAATTCCCCTGTAATTATTGGGGTCTGATTTGTCTCCACTTTTGTGGATAGGGGAGATGAGCCCCTGGTTCCAGACATCAGGGAAGCAGCCAGAAGTTAAAACCATGTTGAACAATTTAAGCACAGCATTTTGCAACTCAGGTGTGCTGTTTTTCAGCATTTCATTTCTGATGTTGTCTAGACCACAAGCCTTCTTTGATTTAATAGATTTGAGCTTTTCATTTAGTTCTTGTTGGGTTATTGGGTAATCTAATGGATTTTGGTTATTTTTAATGACTGATTCAAGGACGTTCAATTTTTCTTTAATTTCTAATTGGTTCTGTTTTAAGTCTTTTTCTGGGATGTTTTTGTATAGATTATCAAAATAAGTTTTCCAAATTCCTACATCTTGTATGGCTAATTCTTGTGGCTTTGTTGTGCTTAAATTGTTCCACATGTCCCAGAACTGATTTTGGTCAATTGCGTTTTCAATTTCATTCAATTTCATTCATTCATTCAATTTCTCTCTCTCTCTCTCTCTCTCTCTCTCTCTCTCTCTCTCTCTCTCTATATATATATATATATATATATATATATCTCTCTCTCTCCATATCCATCCATCCATCCCTCTCTATCTCTCTGATTAAATTGTTGCCAGAAGTGACTCTCCTCTGCTTGCCAACAAAAAGGTTGTGTGTGTGTGTGTGTGTGTGTCTGCTCGTCCTCGTATTAGTGCGTGGCTAGTTGGTTAAATCCACCTGTCTACCTGAGGGCTCAGGGAGGGGGCTCAATAGTGCACTACTTTTGACCAGAGCCCTATAGGTGTGTGTGGGCCCTCGTCAAAAATAGTGTACTATATAGTTCTCTCACGCCACCCCGCTCCTCCGCTCTCTCCACTGGCTTCCAGTTGAAGCTCGCATCCGCTACAAGACCATGGTGCTTGCCTACGGAGCTGTGAGGGGAACGGCACCTCAGTACCTTCAGGCTCTGATCAGGCCCTACACCCAAACAAGGGCACTGCGTTCATCCACCTCTGGCCTGCTCGCCTCCCTACCACTGAGGAAGTACAGTTCCCGCTCAGCCCAGTCAAAACTGTTCGCTGCTCTGGCACCCCAATGGTGGAACAAACTCCCTCACGACGCCAGGACAGCGGAGTCAATCACCACCTTCCGGAGACACCTGAAACCCCACCTCTTCAAGGAATACCTAGGATAGGATAAAGCAATCCTTCTGCCCCCCCCCCCCCCCCCTTAAAAGATCTAGATGCACTATTGTAAAGTGGCTGTTCCACTGGATGTCATAAGTTGAATGCACCAATTTGTAAGTCGCTCTGGATAAGAGCGTCTGCTAAATGACTTAAATGTAAATGTAAATGTAGGCCATAGGGTACCATTTGGGACGTAAACTTAGTCTGATAATATAAAGCTAGGGTAGAGAAAGACTACTCAGGCTCAGGTACCAACGTTCTTACAGAGAAGAAGAAGACGAAGAAGTGGGCAACTGGCCAACAGGGACACTATGCTGTTAGGAGAGAAGAAGAAGTGGGCAACTGGCCAAAAGAGACATTACGCTGTTAGGAGAGAAGAAGAAGAAGTGGGCAACTGGCCAACAGAGACATTACGCTGTTAGGAAAGAAGAAGAAGTGGGCAACTGGCCAACAGAGACACTACGCTGTTAGGAGAGAAGAAGAAGAAGTGGGCAACTGGCCAACAGGAACACTACGCTGTTAGGAGAGAAGAAGAAGAAGTGGGCAACTGGCCAACAGAGACACTACGCTGTTAGGAGAGAAGAAGAAGAAGTGGGCAACTGGCCAACAGAGACACTACGCTGTTAAGGGAGAAGAAGAAGAAGTGGGCAACTGGCCAACAGAGACACTACGCTGTTAGGAGAGAAGAAGAAGTGGGCAACTGGCAAACAGGGACACTACGCTGTTAGGAGAGAAGAAGAAGTGGGCAACTGGCCAATAGAGACACTAGACTGTTAGGAGAGAAGAAGAAGTGGGCAACTGGCCAACAGGGGCACTACGCTGTTAGGAGAGAAGAAGAAGAGGGCAACTGGCCAACAGGGACACTACGCTGTTAGGAGAGAAGAAGAAGTGGGCAACTGGCCAATAGAAACACTAGACTGCTAGGAGAGAAGAAGAAGTGGGCAACTGGCCAACAGGGACACTACGCTGTTAGGAGAGAAGAAGAAGTGGGCAACTGGCCAACAGGGACACTACGCTGTTAGGAGAGAAGAAGAAGTGGGCAACTGGACAATAGAGACACTAGACTGTTAGGAGAGAAGAAGAAGTGGGAAACTGGACAATAGAGACACTAGACTGTTAGGAGAGAAGAAGAAGTGGGCAACTGGCCAACAGGGGCACTACGCTGTTAGGAGAGAAGAAGAAGAGGGCAACTGGCCAACAGGGACACTACGCTGTTAGGAGAGAAGAAGAAGTGGGCAACTGGCCAATAGAAACACTAGACTGCTAGGAGAGAAGAAGAAGTGGGCAACTGGCCAACAGGGACACTACGCTGTTAGGAGAGAAGAAGAAGTGGGCAACTGGCCAACAGGGACACTACGCTGTTAGGAGAGAAGAAGAAGTGGGCAATATGGCAATAGGGTGCCATATATGACATGTTCAAAGTGTCCTGTATAATAGAACTCATCCATTAAAGTGTATCTTGGATTCCAATAGGTCTCATCCATTATACCATACCTTGGATTCCAATAGGACTCATCCATTATACCATACCTTGGATTCCAATAGGACTCATCCATTATAGCGTATCTTGGATTCCAATAGGACTCATCCATTATGCTGTATCTTGGATTCCAATAGGACTCATTCAGTATACTGTATCTTGGATTCCAATAGGACGCATCCATTATACCGTATCCTGGATTCCAATAGGACTCATCCATTATACCATATCTTGGATTCCAATAGGACTCATCCATTATACTGTATCTTGGATTCCAATAGGACTCTTCCATTATACCGTATCCTGGATTCCAATAGGACTCATCCATTATACCATATCTTGGATTCCAATAGGACTCATCCATTATAATGTATCTTGGATTCCAATAGGAGTCATCATCACACCATATCTTGGATTCCAATAGGAGTCATCCATCATACCATATCTTGGATTCCAATAGGAGTCATCCATTATACTGTATCTTGGATTCCAATAGAACTCATCCATTATACTGTGCCTTGGATTCCAATAGGACTCATCCATCAGACCATATCTTGGAATCTAATAGAACTCATCCATTATACTGTGTCTTGGATTCCAATAGAACTCATCCATTATACTGTGTCTTGGTTTCCAATAGAACTCATCCATTATACTGTGTCTTGGATTCCAATAGGACTTATCCATCAGACCATATCTTGGAATCTATTAGAACTCATCCATTATACTGTGTCTTGGATTCCAATAGGACTCATCCATCAGACCATATCTTGGATTCCAATAGAACTCATCCATTATACTGTGTCTTGGTTTCCAATAGAACTCATCCATTATACTGTGTCTTGGTTTCCAATAGAACTCATCCATTATACTGTGTCTTGGTTTCCAATAGAACTCATCCATTATACTGTGTCTTGGTTTCCAATAGAACTCATCCATTATACTGTGTCTTGGTTTCCAATAGAACTCATCCATTATACTGTGTCTTGGTTTCCAAAAGAACTCATCCATTATACTGTGTCTTGGATTCCAATAGAACTCATCCATTATACTGTGTCTTGGATTCCAATAGGACTCATCCATTATACTGTGCCTTGGATTCCAATAGGACTCATCCATCAGACCATATCTTGGAATCTAATAGAACTCATCCATTATACTGTGTCTTGGATTCCAATAGAATTAATCCATTATACTGTGTCTTGGATTCCAATAGAACTCATCCATTATACTGTGTCTTGGATTCCAATAGAACTCATCCATTATACTGTGTCTTGGATTCCAATAGAACTCATCCATTATACTGTGCCTTGGATTCCAATAGGACTCATCCATCAGACCATATCTTGTATTCCAATAGAACTCATCCATTATACTGTGTCTTGGTTTCCAATAGAACTCATCCATTATACTGTGTCTTGGTTTCCAATAGAACTCATCCATTATACTGTATCTTGGATTCCAATAGGAATCATCCACCATACCATATCTTGGATTCCAATGGAACTCATCCATTATACTGTGCCTTGGATTCCAATAGGACTCATCCATCAGACCATATCTTGCATTCCAATAGAGCTCATCCATTATACTGTGTCTTGGGTTCCAATAGAACTCATCCATTATACTGTGTCTTGGATTCCAATAGGACTCATCCATCAGACCATATCTTGGATTCCAATAGAACTCATCCATTATACTGTGTCTTGGTTTCCAATAGAACTCATCCATTATACTGTGTCTTGGATTCCAATAGGAGTCATCATCACACCATATCTTGGATTCCAATAGGAGTCATTCACCATACCATATCTTGGATTTCAATAGGAATCATCCATTATACTGTGTCTTGGATTCCAATAGAACTCATCCATTATACTGTGTCTTGGATTCCAATAGAACTCATCCATTATACTGTGTCTTGGATTCCAATAGAACTCATCCATTATACTGTGCCTTGGATTCCAAAAGAACTCATCCACTATACTGTGTCTTGGTTTCCAATAGAACTCATCCATTATACTGTGTCTTGGATTCCAATAGAACTCATCCATTATACTGTGCCTTGGATTCCAATATAACTCATCCATTATACTGTATCTTGGATTCCAATAGGAGTCATCCACCATACCATATCTTGGATTCCAATAGAACTCATCCATTATACTGTGTCTTGGTTTCCAATAGAACTCAACCATTATACTGTGTCTTGGTTTCCAATAGAACTCATCCATTATACTGTGTCTTGGTTTCCAATAGAACTCATCCATTATACTGTGTCTTGGATTCCAATAGAACTCATCCATTATACTGTGTCTTGGATTCCAATAGAACTCATCCATTATACTGTGTCTTGGATTCCAATAGAACTCATCCATTATACTGTGTCTTGGATTCCAATAGAACTCATCCATTATACTGTGTCTTGGATTCCAATAGAACTCATCCATTATACTGTGTCTTGGATTCCAATATAACTCATCCACCATACCGTATCTTGGATTCCAATAGGAGTCATCCACCATACCATATCTTGGATTCCAATAGGAGTCATCCACCATACCATATCTTGGATTTCAATAGGAATCATCCATTATACTGTGTCTTGGATTCCAATAGAACTCATCCATTATACTGTGTCTTGGATTCCAAAAGAACTCAAATGTCATACTATACTTTGAATTCTAATAGCACCCTAGTCGACGCTCAATCTGTAGAGGAGCTGAATTTCATATCTGTTTGATACTTTCCCAGGTGAAAGAGAGGCAAGCTCAGACTGTTTAAGAATTCTCTGACTGTTCCACGGGTGTAAATGAGTTCAGCTTTTCATCAACAGCTACCTCTCTCCTCTCCAGATCAACTTCCCCAACTCTCTCTCTCAACCTCACCTCCACACCCCCAGCCACCTCACCTAAACCCCGTCCATCTATCTTTCAGCTCCACCCAACCAAGGCTATGGACTGAAATAGATTGGTTTTAACAATAAATTAATACAATTATCAACATCTACTGTTTTCCAAGAGTTGCTGAATATCCTCTTCTCTCCCCTCCCACCCACCTAGTGATCTGTTTCCTCTCCCCTCCAACCCACCTAGTGATCTGTTTCCTCTTCTCTCCCCTCCCACCCACCTAGTGATCTGTTTCCTCTTCTCTCCCTCCCACCCACCTAGTGATCTGTTTCCTCTTCTCTCCCTTCTCACCCACCTAGTGATCTGTTTCCTCTCCCCTCCCACCCACCTAGTGATCTGTTTCCTCTTCTCTCCTCCCACCCACCTAGTGATCTGTTTCCTCCTCTCTCCCTCCCACCCACCTAGTGATCTGTTTCCACTTCTCCCCTCCCACCCACCTAGTGATCTGTTTCCTCTTCTCTCCTCCCACCCACCTAGTGATCTGTTTCCACTTCTCCCCTCCCACCCACCTAGTGATCTGTTTCCTCTTCTCTCCCTCCCACCCACCTAGTGATCTGTTTCCTCTTCTCCCCTCCCACCCACCTAGTGATCGGTTTCCTCTTCTCTCCCTCCCACCTAGTGATCTGTTTCCTCTTCTCCCCTCCCACCCACCTAGTGATCTGTTTCCTCTTCTCTCCCTCCCACCTAGTGATCTGTTTCCTCTTCTCTCCCCTCCCACCTAGTGATCTGTTTCCTCTTCCCTCTCCCCCCACCCACCTAGTGATCTGTTTCCTCTTCTCTCCCTCCCACCTAGTGATCTGTTTCCTCTTCTCTCCCTCCCACCCACCTAGTGATCTGTTTCCTCTCCCCTCCAACCCACCTAGTGATCTGTTTCCTCTTCTCTCCCCTCCCACCCACCTAGTGATCTGTTTCCTCTTCTCTCCCTCCCACCCACCTAGTGATCTGTTTCCTCTTCTCTCCCTTCCCACCCACCTAGTGATCTGTTTCCTCTCCCCTCCCACCCACCTAGTGATCTGTTTCCTCTTCTCTCCCCTCCCAACCACCTAGTGATCTGTTTCCTCCTCTCTCCCTCCCACCCACCTAGTGATCTGTTTCCTCTTCTCCCCTGCCACCCACCTAGTGATCTGTTTCTTCTTCTCTCCCTCCCACCCACCTAGTGATCTGTTTCCTCTTCTCCCCTCCCCTCCCACCTAGTGATCTGTTTCCTCTTCTCTCCTCCCACCCACCTAGTGATCTGTTTCCTCTTCTCTCCCTCCCACCTAGTGATCTGTTTCCTCTTCTCTCCCTCCCACCCACCTAGTGATCTGTTTCCTCTTCTCTCCTCCCACCCACCTAGTGATCTGTTTCCTCTTCTCTCCCTCCCACCCACCTAGTGATCTGTTTCCTCTTCTCTCCCCTCCCACCTAGTGATCTGTTTCCTCTTCCCTCTCCTCCCACCCACCTAGTGATCTGTTTCCTCTTCTCTCCCTCCCACCTAGTGATCGGTTTCCTCTTCTCTCCCTCCCACCCACCTAGTGATCTGTTTCCACTTCTCTCCCCTCCCACCCACCTAGTGATCTGTTTCCTCTTCTCCCCTCCCTCCCACCCAGTGATCTGTTTCCTCTTCTCTCCTCCCACCTTGTGATCTGTTTCCTCTTCTCCTCCTCCCACCCACCTAGTGATCTGTTTCCTCTTCTCCCCCCCCCACCCACCTAGTAATCTGTTTCCTCTTCTCTCCTCCCACCTAGTGATCTGTTTCCTCTTCTCTCCCTCCCACCCACCTAGTGATCTGTTTCCTCTTCTCCCCTCCCACCCACCTAGTGATCTGTTTCCCCTTCTCTCCTCCCACCCACCTAGTGATCTGTTTTCTCTTCTCTCCCTCCCACCCACCTAGTGATCTGTTTCCTCTTCTCTCCCTTCCCACCCACCTAGTGATCTGTTTCCTCTCCCCTCCAACCCACCTAGTGATCTGTTTCCTCTTCTCTCCCCTCCCACCCACCTAGTGATCTGTTTCCTCTCCCCTCCCACCCACCTAGTGATCTGTTTCCTCTTCTCTCCCTCCCACCCACCTAGTGATCTGTTTCCTCTTCTCTCCCTCCCACCTAGTGATCTGTTTCCTCTCCTCTCCTCCCACCCACCTAGTGATCTGTTTCCTCTTCTCTCCCACCCACCTAGTGATCTGTTTCCTCTTCTCTCCCCTCCCACCCACCTAGTGATCTGTTTCCTCGTCTCCCTCCCCACCCACCTAGTGATCTGTTTCCTCTTATCTCCCTCCCACCTAGTGATCTGTTTCCTCTTCTCTACTCCCACCTAGTGATCTGTTTCCTCTTCTCTCCTCCCACCCACCTAGTGATCTGTTTCCTCTTCTCTCCCCTCCCACCCGCCTAGTGATCTGTTTCCTCTTCTCTCCTCCCACCCACCTAGTGATCTGTTTCCTCTTCTCTCCCTCCCACCCACCTAGTGATCTGTTTCCTCTCCCCTCCCACCCACCTAGTGATCTGTTTCCTCTTCTCTCCCTCCCACCCACCTAGTGATCTGTTTCCTCTTCTCTCCCTCCCACCTAGTGATCTGTTTCCTCTCCTCTCCTCCCACCCACCTAGTGATCTGTTTCCTCTTCTCTCCCACACACCTAGTGATCTGTTTCCTCTTCTCTCCCCTCCCACCCACCTAGTGATCTGTTTCCTCGTCTCCCTCCCCACCCACCTAGTGATCTGTTTCCTCTTATCTCCCTCCCACCTAGTGATCTGTTTCCTCTTATCTCCCCTCCCACCTAGTGATCTGCTTCCTCTTCTCTCCTCCCACCCACCTAGTGATCTGTTTCCTCTTCTCTCCCCTCCCACCCGCCTAGTGATCTGTTTCCTCTTCTCTCCTCCCATCCACCTAGTGATCTGTTTCCTCTTCTCTACCTCCCACCCACCTAGTGATCTGTTTCCTCTACCCTCCAACCCACCTAGTGATCTGTTTCCTCTTCTCTCCCCTCCCACCCACCTAGTGATCTGTTTCCTCTCCCCTCCCACCCACCTAGTGATCTGTTTCCTCTTCTCTCCCTCCCACCCACCTAGTGATCTGTTTCCTCTTATCTCCCACCCACCTAGTGATCTGTTTCCTCTTCTCCCCTCCCACCCACCTAGTGATCTGTTTCCTCTTATCTCCCACCCACCTAGTGATCTGTTTCCTCTTCTCTCCTCTACCTCCCACATAGTGATCTGTTTCCTCTTCTCTCCTCTCCCTCCCAAATAGTGATCTGTTTCCTCTTCTCCCCTCCCACCCACCTAGTGATCTGTTTCCTCTTATCTCCCACCCACCTAGTGATCTGTTTCCTGTTCTCCCCTCCCACCCACCTAGTGATCTGTTTCCTCTTATCTCCCACCCACCTAGTGATCTGTTTCCTCTTCTCTCCTCTCCCTCCCACCTAGTGATCTGTTTCCTCTCCTCTCCATCCCACCTAGTGATCTGTTTCATCTTCTCTCCTCCCACCTACCTAGTGATCTGTTTCCTCTTCTCTCCCCCCCACCCACCTAGTGATCTGTTTCCTCTTCTCTCCTCCCACCCACCTAGTGATATTTTTCCTCTTCTCTCCCTCCCACCCACCTAGTGATCTGTTTCCTCTTCTCTCCCCTCCCACCTAGTGATCTGTTTCCTATTCTCTCCCCTCCCACCCACCTAGTGATCTGTTTCGTCTTCTCTCCCTCCCACCCACCTAGTGATCTGTTTCCTCTTCTCTCCCCTCCCACCTGGTGATCTGTTTCCTCTTCTCTCCCCGCCCACCCACCTAGTGATCTGTTTCCTCTTCTCTCCTCCCACCCACCTAGTGATCTGTTTCCTCTTCTCTCCTCCCACCTAGTGATCTGTTTCCTCTTCTCTCCCTCCCACCTAGTGATCTGTTTCCTCTTCTCTCCATCCCACCCACCTAGTGATCTGTTTCCTCTTCTCTCCCTCCCACCCACCTAGTGATCTGTTTCCTCTTCTCTCCCCTCCCACCCACCTAGTGACCTGTTTTCTCTTCTCTCCATCCCACCCACCTAGTGATCTGTTTCCTCTCCCTTCCCACCCACCTAGTGATCTGTTTCCTCTTCTCTCCATCCCACCCACCTAGTGATCTGTTTTCTCTTCTCTCCTCCCACCCACCTAGTGATCTGTTTCCTCTCCCCTCCAACCCACCTAGTGATCTGTTTCCTCTTCTCTCCCCTCCCACCCACCTAGTGATCTGTTTCCTCTTCTCTCCCTCCCACCCACCTAGCGATCTGTTTCCTCTTCTCTCCCTTCCCTCCCACCTAGTGATCTGTTTCCTCTCCCCTCCCACCCACCTAGTGATATGTTTCCTCTTCTCTCCTCCCACCCACCTATTGATCTGTTTCCTCCTCTCTCCCTCCCACCCACCTAGTGATCTGTTTCCTCTCCCCTCCCACCCACCTAGTGATATGTTTCCTCTTCTCTACTCCCACCCACCTAGTGATCTGTTTCCTCTTCTCTCCCCTCCCACCCACCTAGTGATCTGTTTCCTCTTCTCCCCTCCCACCCACCTAGTGATCTGTTTCCTCTTCTCTCCCTCCCACCTAGTGATCTGTTTCCTCTTCTCCCCTCCCACCCACCTAGTGATCTGTTTCCTCTTCTCTCCCTCCCACCCACCTAGTGATCTGTTTCCTCTTCTCTCCTCCCAACCACCTAGTGATCTGTTTCCTCTTTTCTCCCTCCCACCTAGTAATCTGTTTCCTCTCTCCCTCCCACCCACCTAGTGATCTGTTTCCTCTTCTCTCCCCTCCCACCCACCTAGTGATCTGTTTCCTCTTCTCTCCCCTCCCACCCACCTAGTGATCTGTTTCCTCTTCTCTCCCCTCCCACCTAGTGATCTGTTTCCTCTTCCCTCTCCTCCCACCCACCTAGCGATCTGTTTCCTCTTCTCTCCCTCCCACCTAGTGATCTGTTTCCACTTCTCTCCCCTCCCACCCACCTAGTGATCTGTTTCCTCTTCTCCCCTCCCTCCCGCCCAGTGATCTGTTTCCTCTTCTCTCCTCCCACCTAGTGATCTGTTTCCTCTTCTCCTCCTCCCACCCACCTAGTGATCTGTTTCCTCTTCTCCCCCCCCACCCGCCTAGTAATCTGTTTCCTCTTCTCTCCCTCCCACCCACCTAGTGATCTGTTTCCTCTTCTCTCCCTCTCACCCACCTAGTGATCTGTTTCCTCTTCTCTCCTCCCACCTAGTGATCTGTTTCCTCTTCTCTCCCTCCCACCCACCTAGTGATCTGTTTCCTCTTCTCCCCTCCCACCCACCTAGTGATCTGTTTCCTCTTCTCTCCTCCAGCCTAGTTATCTGTTTCCTCTTCCCTCTCCTCCCACCTAGTGATCTGTTTCCTCTTCTCTCCCCTTCCACCCACCTAGTGATCTGTTTCCCCTTCTCTCCTCCCACCCACCTAGTGATCTGTTTTCTCTTCTCTCCCCTCCCACCCACCTAGTGATCTGTTTCCTCTTCTCTCCCTTCTCACCCACCTAGTGATCTGTTTCCTCTCCCCTCCCACCCACCTAGTGATCTGTTTCCTCTTCTCTCCCTCCCACCCACCTAGTGATCTGTTTCCTCTTCTCTCCCTTCTCACCCACCTAGTGATCTGTTTCCTCTCCCCTCCCACCCACCTAGTGATCTGTTTCCTCTTCTCCCCCTCCCACCCACCTAGTGATCTGTTTCCTCTTCTCTCCCTCCCACCAACCTAGTGATCTGTTTCCTCTTCTCTCCCTTCCCACCCACCTAGTGATCTGTTTCCTCTCCCCTCCAACCCACCTAGTGATCTGTTTCCTCTTCTCTCCCCCCCCACCCACCTAGTGATCTGTTTCCTCTTCTCTCCCTCCCATCCACCTAGTGATCTGTTTCCTCTTCTCTCCCTTCCCACCCACCTAGTGATCTGTTTCCTCTCCCCTCCCACCCACCTGGTGATCTGTTTCCTCTTCTCTCCCTCCCACCCACCTAGTGATCTGTGGCCTCTCCCCTCCCACCCACCTAGTGATCTGTTTCCTCTTCTCTCCCCTCCCACCCACCTAGTGATCTGTTTCCTCTTCTCTCCCTCCCACCCACCTAGTGATCTGTTTCCTCTTCTCTCCCTCCCACCCACCTAGTGATCTGTTTCCTCTTCTCTCCTCCCACCCACCTAGTGATCTGTTTCCTCTTCTCTCCCTCCCACCCACCTAGTGATCTGTTTCCTCTTCTCTCCCTCCCACCCACCTAGTGATCTGTTTCCTCTTCTCTCCCTCCCACCCACCTAGTGATCTGTTTCCTCTTCTCTCCCCTCCCACCCACCTAGTGATCTGTTTCCTCGTCTCCCTCCCCACCTACCTAGTGATCTGTTTCCTCTTATCTCCCTCCCACCTAGTGATCTGTTTCCTCTTCTCTCCCCTCCCACCTAGTGATCTGTTTCCTCTTCTCTCCTCCCACCCACCTAGTGATCTGTTTCCTCTTCTCTCCCCGCCCACCCACCTAGTGATCTGTTTCCTCTTCTCTCCTCCCACCCGCCTAGTGATCTGTTTCCTCTTCTCTCTCCATCCCACCCACCTAGTGATCTGTTTCCTCTTCTCTCCCTCCCACCCACCTAGTGATCTGTTTCCTCTTCTCTCCTCCCACCCACCTAGTGATCTGTTTCCTCTTCTCCCCTCCCACCCACCTAGTGATCTGTTTCCTCTTCTCTCCCACCCACCTAGTGATCTGTTTCCTCTTCTCTCCTCCCACCCACCTAGTGATCTGTTTCCTCTTCTCTCCCTCCCACCCACCTAGTGATCTGTTTCCTCTTCTCTCCCCCCCACCCACCTAGTGATCTGTTTCCTCTTCTCTCCCTCCCACCTAGTGATCTGTTTCCTCTTCTCCCCCTCCCTCCCACCTAGTGATCTGTTTCCTCTTCTCTCCCTCCCACCCACCTAGTGATCTGTTTCCTCTTCTCTCCACCCACCCACCTAGTGATCTGTTTCCTCTTCTCTCCTCCACCCACCTAGTGATCTGTTTCCTCTTCTCCCCTCCACCCACCTAGTGATCTGTTTCCTCTTCTCTCTCCTCCCACCCACCTAGTGATCTGTTTCCTCTTCTCTCCCCTCCCACCCACCTAGTGATCTGTTTCCTATTCTCTCCCCTCCCACCTAGTGATCTGTTTCCTCTTCTCTCCCTCCCACCCACCTAGTGATCTGTTTCCTCTTCTCTCCTCCCATCTAGTGATCTGTTGTCATCTTTCCTCCCCTCACATAACTGTCTCTTATCACAATCTGCACTCCTTCTCTCTGCTGCCTCCTATAGGTCTACATGTACAAGTAGACAGCGATATCTCACACAGCGATGGACTGAGCTGTACTGTAGGTCACCGTCTTTAACCACCCAGATGCTGTTAATGTAGACAAAATGTCCAGGATTTACACACAGGAGGCCTATACGGTCGCTAGTCATCCCAGGCCCTGATAGATGGAAAACCAATCTCAGATCTCTCTCTCTGGGTGGAAACTCTGACCAGCAGACAAACCAGCTGTAGTCATGATTGACTCTGCATGAAGACATTTACTGTGTCCCACATTTACCCTATCCTCATATGGTGCAACTACCTACGGGGCTCTGGTAAAAAGGTAGTGCACTATATTGGGAATGGGATGCTGTTTGGGACATAGACAAGATGGCTGCCACTCGTATCTCCTCCCTGAGTCATCCCCTCATCCCTTCAAGTTATGACGACCTGTTGGGTTGTGTCCCTAATCAATCAATCAATCAATTTTATTTTATATAGCCCTTCGTACATCAGATAATATCTCGAAGTGCTGTACAGAAACCCAGCCTAAAACCCCAAACAGCTAGAATGCAGGTGTAGAAGCACGGTGGCTAGGAAAAACTCCCTAGAAAGGCCAAAACCTAGGAAGAAACCTAGAGAGGAACCAGGCTATGAGGGGTGGCCAGTCCTCTTCTGGCTGTGCCGGGTGGAGATTATAACAGAACTATGCCAAGATGTTCAAAAATGTTCATAAGTGACAAGCATGGTCAAATAATAATCATGAATAATTTTCAGTTGGCTTTTCATAGCTGATCATTAAGAGTTGAAAAACAACAGGTCTGGGACAGGTGGCGGTTCCATAACCGCAGGCAGAACAGCTGAAACTGGAATAGCAGCAAGGCCAGGCGGACTGGGGACAGCAAGGAGTCACCACGGGCGGCAGTCCCGACGCATGGTCCTAGGGCCCAGGTCCTCCGAGAGAAAGAAAGAGAGAAGGAGAAAATTAGAGAGAGCCAAGATTTTCAAAATGTTCATAAATGACAAGCATGGTCAAATAATAATCAGGAATAAATCTCAGTTGGCTTTTCATAGCCGATCATTAAGAGTTGAAAACAGCAGGTCTGGGACAGGTAGGGGTTCCATAACCGCAGGCAGAAGAGTTGAAACTGGAATAGCAGCAAGGCCAGGCGGACTGGGGGCAGCAAGGAGTCACCACGGCCGGTAGTCCCGACGTATGGTCCTAGGGCTCAGGTCCTCCGAGAGAAAGAGAGAAGGAGAAAATTAGAGAGAGCCAAGATTTTCAAAATGTTCATAAATGACAAGCATGGTCAAATAATAATCAGGAATAAATCTCAGTTGGCTTTTCATAGCCGATCATTAAGAGTTGAAAACAGCAGGTCTGGGACAGGTAGGGGTTTCGTAACCGCAGGCAGAAACAGTTGAAACTGGAATAGCAGCAAGGCCGGGCGGACTGGGGACAGCAAGGTGTCAGCATGCCCGGTAGTCCTGACGTATGGTCCTAGGGCTCAGGTTCTCAGAGAGAAAGAGAGAACGAGAGAATTAGAGAGAGCATACTTAAATTCACACAGGACACTGGATAAGACAGGAGAAGTACTCCAGGTATAACCAACTGACCCTAGCCCCCCGACACATAAACTACTGCAGCATAAATACTGGCGGCTGAGACAGGAGCGGTCAGGAGACACTGTGGCCCCATCTGAAGAAACCCCCGGACAGGGCCAAACAGGAAGGATATAACCCCACCCACTCTGCCAAAGCACAGCCCCCACACCACTAGAGGGATATCCTCAACCACCAACTTACAATCCTGAGACAAGGCCGAGTATAGCCCACAAAGGGCTCCACCACAGCACAACCAAGGGGGGGCGTCAACCCAGACAGGAAGTTCACGTCAGTAACTCAACCCACTCAAGTGACGCACCCCTCCTAGGGACGGCATGAATGAGCACCAGCAAGCCAGTGACTCAGCCCCAGTAACAGGGTTAGAGGCAGAGAATCCCAGTGGAGAGAGGGGAACCGGCCCTGGAGAGACAGCAAGGGCGGTTCGTTGCTCCAGAGCCTTTCCGTTCACCTTCACACTCCTGGGCCAGACTACACTCAATCATATGACCTACTGAAGAGATAAGTCTTCAGTAAAGACTTAAAGGTTGAGACCGAGTCTGCGTCTCTCACATGGGTAGGCAGACTGTTCCATAAAAATGGAGATCTATAGGAGAAAGCCCTGCCTCCAGCTGTTTGCTTAGAAATTTTAGGGACAATTAGGAGGCCTGCGTCTTGTGACCGTAGCGTACGTGTAGGTATGTACGGCAGGACCAACTCGGAAAGATAGGTAGGAGCAAGCCCATGTAACGCTTTATAGGTTAACAGTAAAACCTTGAAATCAGCCCTTGCCTTAACAGGAAGCCAGTGTAGGGAAGCTAGCACTGGAGTAATATGATCAAATTTCTTGGTTCTAGTCAGGATTCTAGCAGCCGTATTTAGCACTAACTGAAGTTTATTTAGTGCTTTATCCGGGTAGCCGGAAAGTAGAGCATTGCAGTAGTCTAACCTAGAAGTAACAAATGCATGGATAAATTTTTCTGCATCATTTTTGGACAGAAAATTTCTGATTTTTGCAATGTTACGTAGATGGAAAAAAGCTGTCCTTGAAACAGTCTTGATATGTTCGTCAAAAGAGAGATCAGGGTCAAGAGTCCTTCACAGTTTTATTTGAGAGGTCCTTCACAGTTTTATTTGAGACGACTTTACAACCATCAAGATGAATTGTCAGATTTAACAGAAGATCTCTTTGTTTCTTGGGACCTAGAACAAGCATCTCTGTTTTGTCCGAGTTTAAAAGTAGAAAGTTTTCAGCCATCCACTTCCTTATGTCTGAAACACAGGCTTCTAGCGAGGGCAATTTTGGGGCTTCACCATGTTTCATTGAAATGTACAGCTGTGTGTCATCCGCATAGCAGTGAAAGTTAACATTATGTTTTCGAATAACATCCCCAAGAGGTAAAATATATAGTGAAAACAATAGTGGTCCTAAAACGGAACCTTGAGGAACACCGAAATGTACAGTTGATTTGTCAGAGGACAGACCATTCACAGAGACAAACTGATATCTTTCCGACAGGTAAGATCTAAACCAGGCCAGAACTTGTCCGTGTAGACCAATTTGGGTTTCCAGTCTCTCCAAAAGAATGTGGTGATCGATGGTGTCAAAGGCAGCACTAAGGTCTAGTAGCACGAGGACAGATGCAGAGCCTCGGTCTGACGCCATTAAAAGGTCATTTACCACCTTCACAAGTGCAGTCTCAGTGCTATGATGGGGTCTAAAACCAGACTGAAGCATTTCGTATACATTGTTTGTCTTCAGAAAGGCAGTGAGTTGCTGCGCAACAGCTTTTTCTACAATTTTTGAGAGGAATGGAAGATTCGATATAGGCCGATAGTTTTTTATATTTTCCGGGTCAAGGTTTGGCTTTTTCAAGAGAGGCTTTATCACTGCCACTTTTAGTGAGTTTGGTACACATCCGGTGGATAGAGAGCTGTTTATTATGTTCAACATCGGAGGGCCAATCACAGGAAGCAGCTCCTTCAGCAGTTTAGTAGGAATAGGATCCAGTATGCAGCTTGAAGGTTTAGAGGCCATGATTATTTTCATCATTGTGTCAAGAGATATAGTACTAAAACACTTAAGTGTCTCTCCCGATCCCAGGCCCTCGCAGAGCTGTGCAGATCCAGGACAGCTAAGCCCTGGAGGAATACGCAGATTCAAAGAGGAGTCCGTAATTTGCTTTCTAATGGTCATGATCTTTTCCTCAAAGAAGTTCATGAATTTATTACTGCTGAAGTGAAAGCCATCCTCTCTTGGGGAATGCTGCTTTTTAGTTAGCTTTGCAACAGTATCAAAAAGAAATTTTGGATTGTTCTTATTTTCCTCGATTAAGTTGGAAAAGTAGGATGATCGAGCAGCAGTGAGGGCTCTAATGACACCGTATTCCCTATACAGTGCACTATTTTTGACCAGGTCCCATAGGGCTCGGGTAAGAAGTAGTGCACTTCACTTCGTAGGAAATAGGGTGCCATTTGGGACACTGAGGTAAAATATGTGGCCCGGCCCCTCTCCAACAAGTCTGGATTTATTACATTTAAATTTCAGTCATTTAGCAGACGCTCTTATCCAGAGCAACTTACAAATTGGAAAGTTCATACATATTCATCCTGGTCCCCCCGTGGGGAATGAACCCACAACCCTGGCGTTGCAAGCGCCATGCTCTACCAACTGATATGTGGCCCGGCCCCTCTCCAACAAGTCTGGATTTATGCCCACAAGGCCGTAACAGTCTAAAATACAGGATAGGGAAACTGACCCGTAAGGAAGCATTTCACTGTAAGGTCTACTACACCTGTTGTATTCAGCATTTCACTGTAAGGTCTACTACACCTGTTGTATTCGGCATTTCACTGTAAGTTCTACTACACCTGTTGTATTCAGCATTTCACTGTAAGGTCTACTACACCTGTTGTATTCAGCATTTCACTGTAAGGACTACTACACCTGTTGTATTCAGCATTTCACTGTGAGGTCTACTACACCTGTTGTATTCAGCACTTCACTGTCAGTCTACACCTGTTGTATTCAGCATTTCACTGTCAGTCTACACCTGTTGTATTCAGCATTTCACTGTCAGTCTACACCTGTTGTATTCAGCATTTCACTGTCAGTCTACTACACCTGTTGTATTCAGCATTTCACTGTCAGTCTACACCTGTTGTCTACGACGCATGTGACTAATATTTATTATTTATTGGTTTATCATAAGTTTCTGTTGTCCTCCTGGGGGAGATAGGATATGTTTGCTTCCACACCTGGTGCCCAGGGGCTGTCAATAAAGTCCTGTGATGTTAGAGGCTGGAAATCAAGTATTGAATTATATCACAAATACATTTCTGTTCAGAGTATCTTTATTGTATTTGTAACCTCGTTCTTTAGCTAGAAACGTCCGGTGTCACGCTATTGATGTGCTAGCTCTTCTACAGGTGTCACATTCTGACCTTAGTTCCTTTGTTATGTCTTTATTTTAATTGGTCAGGGCGTGAGTTGGGGTGGGCATTCTATGTTGTTTTTCCTATGTTTTGTTCTGTTGTTATATTTCTATGTGTTGGGCCTTGTATGGTTCTCAATCAGAGGCAGGTGTCAGTCGTTGTCTCTGATTGGGAGCCATATTTAGGTAGCCTGTTTTTCATTGTGTTTTGGTGGGTGATTATTTTTCTGTTCTGTGTTTTTGTTTCACCGTACAGGAGTGTTCGTTTGTCGTTTTCTTGTTTTTCGTTCAGTGTTCATTATTTCGTATTAAAACAAAATGGACACTTACCACGCTGCGCATTGGGTCCTCCTCTTCTTCCAACCACGACGAGCGTTACAATAGGGTTGTTGGCTGAGACAGAGTTCCCGGATTCTAGTCACGGTTTGAGACGGTGCAGGGGGAGTTGGTACGGCTAAGCACAGTAAAATCCATCACATGTGGTGGAGTAAGGTCCTCTGGAGCAGAAACATTCAGCAATGCTCAAAACAAAGTGTTTTAGAACGATCTGAGAAAACAGCAGGAGATCCTATTTTATTTAGAACAGGATATAACTTATTTTCTGCCATATCTGCATCGAGGTGTGCTAGGTACAGGTTAGTTACTGCAGTACATTACTGCAGTGGTGTCACATCTCTCTTTATATCTGGGTTAAATCCGTTGTGGGGCTTTTATGGAGTGTGATCTGCTCCGACCAGATGTCCTTTTATGGAGTGTGATCTGCTCCGACCAGATGTCCTTTTATGGAGTGTGATCTGCTCCGACCAGATGTCCTTTTATGGAGTGTGATCTGCTCCGACCAGATGTCCTTTTATGGAGTGTGATCTGCTCCGACCAGATGTCCTTTTATGGAGTGTGATCTGCTCCGACCAGATGCCCTTTTATGGAGTGTGATCTGCTCCGACCAGATGCCCTTTTATGGAGTGTGATCTGCTCCGACCAGATGTCCTTTTATGGAGTGTGATCTGCTCCGACCAGATGTCCTTTCATGGAGTGTGATCTGCTCCGACCAGATGTCCTTTTATGGAGTGTTATCTGCTCCGACCAGATGTCCTTTTATGGAGTGTGATCTGCTCCGACCAGATGTCATTTTATGGAGTGCGATCTGCTCCGACCAGATGTCCTTTTATGGAGTGTAATCTGCCATTTTCTCAAAAGTGAGATTACAAGATTATCAACTATCTCTTGGAGAATCGCAATTGAATTTCCTGTTTCCTCGCGTCCTCTCTCCTTACCTCCTTCTCAAAGCCCATTAGATGAGGTCCCTACTAATGATGAATCTGATCTCTCTTTCAGGGGGCGAGAGTTCAGAGTACAGCCAAAACCTTTGAAAGGAGAGACCGTACTTCGTCCTCTGTACCAAGCTTACACACACACACACACAAAGTATACTGAGGAGTGTTACTGTATACTGAGTGTTACTGTATACTGAGGAGCGTTACTGTATACTGAGGAGTGTTACTGTATACTGAGGAGCGTTACTGTATACTGAGGAGCGTTACTGTATACTGAGGAGTGTTACTGTATACTGAGGAGAGTTACTGTATACTGAGGAGTGTTACTGTATACTGAGGAGAGTTACTGTATACTGAGGAGTGTTACTGTATACTGAGGAGAGTTACTGTATACTGAGGAGCGTTACTGTAAGCTGAGGAGCATTACTGTATACTGAGGAGTGTTACTGTATACTGAGGAGTGTTACTGTATACTGAGGAGTGTTACTGTATACTGAGGAGTGTTACTGTATACGGAGGAGTGTTACTGTATACTGAGGAGCGTTACTGTATACGGAGGAGTGTTACTGTATACTGAGTGTTACTGTATACTGAGGAGTGTTACTGTAAACTGAGGAGTGTTACTGTATAATGAGGAGCGTTACTGTATACTGAGGAGTGTTACTGTATACTGAGGAGTGTTACTGTATACTGAGGAGTGTTACTGTATACTGAGGAGCGTTACTGTAAGCTGAGGAGCATTACTGTATACTGAGGAGCGTTACTGTATACTGAGAAGCGTTACTGTATACTGAGGAGCGTTACTGTATACTGAGGAGTGTTACTGTATACTGAGGAGCGTTACTGTATACTGAGGAGTGTTACTGTATACTGAGGAGTGTTACTGTATACTGAGGAGTGTTACTGTATACTGAGGAGTGTTACTGTATACTGAGGAGCGTTAATGTATACTGAGGAGTGTTACTGTATACTGAGGAGTGTTACTGTATACTGAGGAGTGTTACTGTATACTGAGGAGTGTTACTGTATACTGAGGAGCGTTAATGTATACTGAGGAGCGTTAATGTATACTGAGTGTTAATGTATACTGAGGAGCGTTACTGTATACTGAGGAGTGTTACTGTATACTGAGGAGCATTACTGTATACTGAGGAGTGTTACTGTATACTGAGGAGCGTTACTGTATACTGAGGAGTGTTACTGTATACTGAGTGTTACTGTATACTGAGGAGTGTTACTGTATACTGAGGAGTGTTACTGTATACTGAGGAGCGTTACTGTATACTGAGGAGCGTTACTGTATACTGAGGAGTGTTACTGTATACTGAGGAGCGTTACTGTATACTGAGGAGTGTTACTGTATACTGAGGAGCGTTACTGTATACTGAGGAGTGTTACTGTATACTGAGGAGTGTTACTGTATACTGAGGAGCGTTAATGTATACTGAGGAGTGTTACTGTATACTGAGGAGTGTTACTGTATACTGAGGAGTGTTACTGTATACTGAGGAGTGTTACTGTATACTGAGGAGCGTTACTGTATACTGAGGAGCGTTAATGTATACTGAGGAGCGTTAATGTATACTGAGTGTTACTGTATACTGAGGAGCGTTACTGAATACTGAGGAGTGTTACTGTATACTGAGGAGCATTACTGTATACTGAGGAGTGTTACTGTATACTGAGGAGCGTTACTGTATACTGAGGAGTGTTACTGTATACTGAGTGTTACTGTATACTGAGGAGTGTTACTGTATACTGAGGAGTGTTACTGTATACTGAGGAGCGTTACTGTATACTGAGGAGTGTTACTGTATACTGAGGAGTGTTACTGTATACTGAGGAGCGTTACTGTAAACTGAGGAGTGTTACTGTATACTGAGGAGTGTTACTGTATACTGAGGAGCGTTACTGTATACTGAGGAGTGTTACTGTATACTGAGTGTTACTGTATGCTGAGGAGTATTACTGTATGCTGAGGAGCGTTACTGTATACTGAGGAGTGTTACTGTATACTGAGGAGCGTTACTGTATACTGAAGAGTGTTACTGTATACTGAGGAGTGTTACTGTATACTGAGGAGCGTTACTGTATACTGAGGAGCGTTACTGTATACTGAGGAGTGTTACTGTATACTGAGGAGCATTACTGTATACTGAGGAGTGTTACTGTATACTGAGGAGCGTTACTGTATACTGAGGAGTGTTACTGTTTACTGAGGAGCGTTACTTTAAAATGAGGAGCGTTACTGTATACTGAGTGTTACTGTATACTGAGGACTGTTACTGTATGCTGAGGAGCGTTACTGTATACTGAGGAGCGTTACTGTAAACTGAGGAGCGTTACAGTATACTGAGGAGTGTTACTGTATACTGAGGAGTGTTACTGTATACGGAGGAGTGTTACTGTATACTGAGTGTTACTGTATACGGAGTGTTACTGTATACTGAGGAGTGTTACTGTATACTGAGGAGTGTTACTGTATACTGAGGAAGTTTACTGTATACTGAGGAGCGTTACTGTATACTGAGGAGTGTTACTGTATACGGAGGAGTGTTACTGTATACTGAGTGTTACTGTATACTGAGGAGTGTTACTGTATACTGAGGAGTGTTACTGTATACTGAGGAGTGTTACTGTATACTGAGTGTTACTGTATACTGAGGAGTGTTACTGTATACTGAGGAGTGTTACTGTATACTGAGGAAGTTTACTGTATACTGAGGAGCGTTACTGTATACTGAGGAATTTTACTGTATACTGAGGAGTGTTACTGTATACTGAGGAGTGTTACTGTATACGGAGGAGTGTTACTGTATACTGAGTGTTACTGTATACTGAGGAGTGTTACTGTATACTGAGGAGTGTTACTGTATACTGAGGAAGTTTACTGTATACTGAGGAGCGTTACAGTATACTGAGGAGCGTTACTGTATACTGAGGAGCGTTACTGTATACTGAGGAGCGTTACTGTATACTGAGGAGTGTTACTGTATACTGAGGAGTGTTACTGTATACTGAGGAGCGTTACTGTATACTGAGGAGTATTACTGTATACTGAGGAGTGTTACTGTATGCTGAGGAAGTTTACTGTATACTGAGGAGCGTTACTGTATACTGAGGAGCGTTACTGTATGCTGAGGAGCGTTACTGTATACTGAGGAGTGTTACTGTATACTGAGGAAGTTTACTGTATACTGAGGAGCGTTACTGTATACTGAGGAGCGTTACTGTATGCTGAGGAGCGTTACTGTATACTGAGGAGTGTTACTGTATACTGAGGAGCGTTACTGTATACTGAGGAGAGTTACTGTATACTGAGAAGCGTTACTGTATACTGAGGAGCGTTACTGTTTACTGAGGAGCGTTACTGTATACTGAGGAGAGTTACTGTATACTGAGGAGCGTTACTGTATACTGAGGAGAGTTACTGTATACTGAGGAGCGTTACTGTATACTGAGGAGTGTTACTGTTTACTGAGGAGCGTTACTGTATAGTGAGGAGCGTTACTGTATACTGAGGAGCGTTACTGTATGCTGAGGAGCGTTACTGTATACTGAGGAGAGTTACTGTATACTGAGGAGCGTTACTGTATACTGAGGAGCGTTACTGTATACTGAGGAGCGTTAATGTATACTGAGGAGCGTTACTGTATACTGAGTGTTACTGTATACTGAGGAGTGTTACTGTATACTGAGGAGTGTTACTGTATACTGAGGAAGTTTACTGTATACTGAGGAGCGTTACTGTATACTGAGGAGTGTTACTGTATACTGAGGAGTGTTACTGTATACTGAGGAGTGTTACTGTATACTGAGGAGTGTTACTGTATACTGAGGAAGTTTACTGTATACTGAGGAGTGTTACTGTATACTGAGGAAGTTTACTGTATACTGAGGAGCGTTACTGTATACTGAGGAAGTTTACTGTATACTGAGGAGCGTTACTGTATACTGAGGAGTGTTACTGTATACTGAGGAGTATTACTGTATACTGAGGAGTGTTACTGTATACTGAGGAAGTTTACTGTATACTGAGGAGCGTTACTGTATACTGAGGAGTGTTACTGTATACTGAGGAGTGTTACTGTATACTGAGGAGTGTTACTGTATACTGAGGAAGTTTACTGTATACTGAGGAGCGTTACTGTATACTGAGGAGCGTTACTGTATACTGAGGAGTGTTACTGTATACTGAGGAGTGTTACTGTATACTGAGGAGCGTTACTGTATACTGAGTGTTACTGCATACTGAGGAGCGTTACTGTATACTGAGGAGTGTTACTGTATACTGAGGGGCGTTACTGTATACTGAGGAGTGTTACTGTATACTGAGGGGCGTTACTGTATACTGAGTGTTACTGTATACTGAGTGTTACTGTATACTGAGGAGTGTTACTGTATACTGAGGAAGTTTACTGTATACTGAGGAGCGTTACTGCATACTGAGGAGTGTTACTGTATACTGAGTGTTACTGTATACTGAGGAGCGTTACTGTATACTGAGTGTTACTGTATACTGAGGAGTGTTACTGTATACTGAGGAGTGTTACTGTATACTGAGGAAGTTTACTGTATACTGAGGAGCGTTACTGTATACTGAGGAGTGTTACTGTATACTGAGTGTTACTGTATACTGAGGAGTGTTACTGTATACTGAGGAGTGTTACTGTATACTGAGGAGTGTTACTGTATACTGAGGAGTGTTACTGTATACTGAGGAAGTTTACTGTATACTGAGGAGTGTTACTGTATACTGAGTGTTACTGTATACTGAGGAGCGTTACTGTATACTGAGTGTTACTGTATACTGAGGAGTGTTACTGTATACTGAGGAAGTTTACTGTATACTGAGGAGCGTTACTGTATACTGAGTGTTACTGTATACTGAGGAGTGTTACTGTATACTGAGGAGTGTTACTGTATACTAAGGAGTGTTACTGTATACTGAGTGTTACTGTATACTGAGGAGTGTTACTGTATACTGAGGAGTGTTACTGTATACTGAGGAAGTTTACTGTATACTGAGGAGCGTTACTGTATACTGAGGAGTGTTACTGTATACGGAGGAGTGTTACTGTATACTGAGTGTTACTGTATACTGAGGAGTGTTACTGTATACTGAGGAGTGTTACTGTATACTGAGGAGTGTTACTGTATACTGAGTGTTACTGTATACTGAGGAGTGTTACTGTATACTGAGGAGTGTTACTGTATACTGAGGAAGTTTACTGTATACTGAGGAGCGTTACTGTATACTGAGGAATTTTACTGTATACTGAGGAGTGTTACTGTATACTGAGGAGTGTTACTGTATACGGAGGAGTGTTACTGTATACTGAGTGTTACTGTATACTGAGGAGTGTTACTGTATACTGAGGAGTGTTACCGTATACTGAGGAAGTTTACTGTATACTGAGGAGCGTTACAGTATACTGAGGAGCGTTACTGTATACTGAGGAGCGTTACTGTATACTGAGGAGCGTTACTGTATACTGAGGAGTGTTACTGTATACTGAGGAGTGTTACTGTATACTGAGGAGCGTTACTGTATACTGAGGAGTATTACTGTATACTGAGGAGTGTTACTGTATGCTGAGGAAGTTTACTGTATACTGAGGAGCGTTACTGTATACTGAGGAGCGTTACTGTATGCTGAGGAGCGTTACTGTATACTGAGGAGTGTTACTGTATACTGAGGAAGTTTACTGTATACTGAGGAGCGTTACTGTATACTGAGGAGCGTTACTGTATACTGAGGAGTGTTACTGTATACTGAGGAGCGTTACTGTATACTGAGGAGAGTTACTGTATACTGAGAAGCGTTACTGTATACTGAGGAGCGTTACTGTTTACTGAGGAGCGTTACTGTATACTGAGGAGAGTTACTGTATACTGAGGAGCGTTACTGTATACTGAGGAGAGTTACTGTATACTGAGGAGCGTTACTGTATACTGAGGAGTGTTACTGTTTACTGAGGAGCGTTACTGTATACTGAGGAGCGTTACTGTATACTGAGGAGCGTTACTGTATGCTGAGGAGCGTTACTGTATACTGAGGAGAGTTACTGTATACTGAGGAGCGTTACTGTATACTGAGGAGCGTTACTGTATACTGAGGAGCGTTAATGTATACTGAGGAGCGTTACTGTATACTGAGTGTTACTGTATACTGAGGAGTGTTACTGTATACTGAGGAGTGTTACTGTATACTGAGGAAGTTTACTGTATACTGAGGAGCGTTACTGTATACTGAGGAGTGTTACTGTATACTGAGGAGTGTTACTGTATACTGAGGAGTGTTACTGTATACTGAGGAGTGTTACTGTATACTGAGGAAGTTTACTGTATACTGAGGAGTGTTACTGTATACTGAGGAAGTTTACTGTATACTGAGGAGCGTTACTGTATACTGAGGAGCGTTACTGTATACTGAGGAGTGTTACTGTATACTGAGGAGTGTTACTGTATACTGAGGAGTGTTACTGTATACTGAGGAGTGTTACTGTATACTGAGGAAGTTTACTGTATACTGAGGAGCGTTACTGTATACTGAGGAGCGTTACTGTATACTGAGGAGTGTTACTGTATACTGAGGAGTGTTACTGTATACTGAGGAGCGTTACTGTATACTGAGTGTTACTGTATACTGAGGAGCGTTACTGTATACTGAGGAGTGTTACTGTATACTGAGGGGCGTTACTGTATACTGAGGAGTGTTACTGTATACTGAGGGGCGTTACTGTATACTGAGTGTTACTGTATACTGAGTGTTACTGTATACTGAGGAGTGTTACTGTATACTGAGGAAGTTTACTGTATACTGAGGAGCGTTACTGCATACTGAGGAGTGTTACTGTATACTGAGTGTTACTGTATACTGAGGAGCGTTACTGTATACTGAGTGTTACTGTATACTGAGGAGTGTTACTGTATACTGAGGAAGTTTACTGTATACTGAGGAGCGTTACTGCATACTGAGGAGTGTTACTGTATACTGAGTGTTACTGTATACTGAGGAGCGTTACTGTATACTGAGTGTTACTGTATACTGAGGAGTGTTACTGTATACTGAGGAGTGTTACTGTATACTGAGGAAGTTTACTGTATACTGAGGAGCGTTACTGTATACTGAGGAGTGTTACTGTATACTGAGTGTTACTGTATACTGAGGAGTGTTACTGTATACTGAGGAGTGTTACTGTATACTGAGGAGTGTTACTGTATACTGAGGAGTGTTACTGTATACTGAGTGTTACTGTATACTGAGGAGCGTTACTGTATACTGAGTGTTACTGTATACTGAGGAGTGTTACTGTATACTGAGGAGTGTTACTGTATACTGAGGAAGTTTACTGTATACTGAGGAGCGTTACTGTATACTGAGTGTTACTGTATACTGAGGAGTGTTACTGTATACTGAGGAGTGTTAATGTATACTAAGGAGTGTTACTGTATACTGAGTGTTACTGTATACTGAGGAGTGTTACTGTATACTGAGGAAGTTTACTGTATACTGAGGAGCGTTACAGTATACTGAGGAGCGTTACTGTATACTGAGGAGCGTTACTGTATACTGAGGAGCGTTACTGTATACTGAGGAGTGTTACTGTATACTGAGGAGTGTTACTGTATACTGAGGAGTGTTACTGTATACTGAGGAGTATTACTGTATACTGAGGAGTGTTACTGTATGCTGAGGAAGTTTACTGTACACTGAGGAGCGTTACTGTATACTGAGGAGCGTTACTGTATGCTGAGGAGCGTTACTGTATACTGAGGAGTGTTACTGTATACTGAGGAAGTTTACTGTATACTGAGGAGCGTTACTGTATACTGAGGAGCTTTACTGTATGCTGAGGAGCGTTACTGTATACTGAGGAGTGTTACTGTATACTGAGGAGCGTTACTGTATACTGAGGAGAGTTACTGTATACTGAGAAGCGTTACTGTATACTGAGGAGCGTTACTGTTTACTGAGGAGTGTTACTGTATACTGAGGAGAGTTACTGTATACTGAGGAGCGTTACTGTATACTGAGGAGAGTTACTGTATACTGAGGAGCGTTACTGTATACTGAGGAGTGTTACTGTTTACTGAGGAGCGTTACTGTATACTGAGGAGCGTTACTGTATACTGAGGAGCGTTACTGTATGCTGAGGAGCGTTACTGTATACTGAGGAGAGTTACTGTATACTGAGGAGCGTTACTGTATACTGAGGAGCGTTACTGTATACTGAGGAGCGTTAATGTATACTGAGGAGCGTTACTGTATACTGAGTGTTACTGTATACTGAGGAGTGGTACTGTATACTGAGGAGTGCTACTGTATACTAAGGAAGTTTACTGTATACTGAGGAGCGTTACTGTATACTGAGGAGTGTTACTGTATACTGAGGAGTGTTACTGTATACTGAGGAGTGTTACTGTATACTGAGGAGTGTTACTGTATACTGAGGAAGTTTACTGTATACTGAGGAGTGTTACTGTATACTGAGGAGCGTTACTGTATACTGAGGAGCGTTACTGTATGCTGAGGAGCGTTACTGTATACTGAGGAGCGTTAATGTATACTGAGGAGCGTTACTGTATACTGAGTGTTACTGTATACTGAGGAGTGTTACTGTATACTGAGGAGTGTTACTGTATACTGAGGAAGTTTACTGTATACTGAGGAGTGTTACTGTATACTGAGGAGTGTTACTGTATACTGAGGAGTGTTACTGTATACTGAGGAGTGTTACTGTATACTGAGGAGTGTTACTGTATACTGAGGAGTGTTACTGTATACTGAGGAAGTTTACTGTATACTGAGGAGCGTTACTGTATACTGAGGAAGTTTACTGTATACTGAGGAGCGTTACTGTATACTGAGGAGTGTTACTGTATACTGAGGAGTATTACTGTATACTGAGGAGTGTTACTGTATACTGAGGAAGTTTACTGTATACTGAGGAGCGTTACTGTATACTGAGGAGTGTTACTGTATACTGAGGAGTGTTACTGTATACTGAGGAGTGTTACTGCATACTGAGGAAGTTTACTGTATACTGAGGAGCGTTACTGTATACTGAGGAGCGTTACTGTATACTGAGGAGTGTTACTGTATACTGAGGAGTGTTACTGTATACTGAGGAGCGTTACTGTATACTGAGTGTTACTGTATACTGAGGAGCGTTACTGTATACTGAGGAGTGTTACTGTATACTGAGGGGCGTTACTGTATACTGAGGAGTGTTACTGTATACTGAGGGGCGTTACTGTATACTGAGTGTTACTGTATACTGAGTGTTACTGTATACTGAGGAGTGTTACTGTATACTGAGGAAGTTTACTGTATACTGAGGAGCGTTACTGCATACTGAGGAGTGTTACTGTATACTGAGTGTTACTGTATACTGAGGAGCGTTACTGTATACTGAGTGTTACTGTATACTGAGGAGTGTTACTGTATACTGAGGAGTGTTACTGTATACTGAGGAAGTTTACTGTATACTGAGGAGCGTTACTGTATACTGAGGAGTGTTACTGTATACTGAGTGTTACTGTATACTGAGGAGTGTTACTGTATACTGAGGAGTGTTACTGTATACTGAGGAGTGTTACTGTATACTGAGGAGTGTTACTGTATACTGAGTGTTACTGTATACTGAGTAGCGTTACTGTATACTGAGTGTTACTGTATACTGAGGAGTGTTTCTGTATACTGAGGAGTGTTACTGTATACTGAGGAAGTTTTCTGTATACTGAGGAGCGTTACTGTATACTGAGTGTTACTGTATACTGAGGAGTGTTACTGTATACTGAGGAGTGTTAATGTATACTAAGGAGTGTTACTGTATACTGAGTGTTACTGTATACTGAGGAGTGTTACTGTATACTGAGGAAGTTTACTGTATACTGAGGAGCGTTACAGTATACTGAGGAGCGTTACTGTATACTGAGGAGCGTTACTGTATACTGAGGAGCGTTACTGTATACTGAGGAGTGTTACTGTATACTGAGGAGTGTTACTGTATACTGAGGAGTGTTACTGTATACTGAGGAGTATTACTGTATACTGAGGAGTGTTACTGTATGCTGAGGAGCGTTACTGTATACTGAGGAGTGTTACTGTATACTGAGGAAGTTTACTGTATACTGAGGAGCGTTACTGTATACTGAGGAGCTTTACTGTATGCTGAGGAGCGTTACTGTATACTGAGGAGTGTTACTGTATACTGAGGAGCGTTACTGTATACTGAGGAGAGTTACTGTATACTGAGAAGCGTTACTGTATACTGAGGAGCGTTACTGTTTACTGAGGAGTGTTACTGTATACTGAGGAGAGTTACTGTATACTGAGGAGCGTTACTGTATACTGAGGAGAGTTACTGTATACTGAGGAGCGTTACTGTATACTGAGGAGTGTTACTGTTTACTGAGGAGCGTTACTGTATACTGAGGAGCGTTCCTGTATACTGAGGAGCGTTACTGTATGCTGAGGAGCGTTACTGTATACTGAGGAGAGTTACTGTATACTGAGGAGCGTTACTGTATACTGAGGAGCGTTACTGTATACTGAGGAGCGTTAATGTATACTGAGGAGCGTTACTGTATACTGAGTGTTACTGTATACTGAGGAGTGGTACTGTATACTGAGGAGTGTTACTGTATACTGAGGAAGTTTACTGTATACTGAGGAGCGTTACTGTATACTGAGGAGTGTTACTGTATACTGAGGAGTGTTACTGTATACTGAGGAGTGTTACTGTATACTGAGGAGTGTTACTGTATACTGAGGAAGTTTACTGTATACTGAGGAGTGTTACTGTATACTGAGGAAGTTTACTGTATACTGAGGAGCGTTACTGTATACTGAGGAAGTTTACTGTATACTGAGAAGCGTTACTGTATACTGAGGAGTGTTACTGTATACTGAGGAGTGTTACTTTATACTGAGGAGTGTTACTGTATAATGAGGAAGTTTACTGTATACTGAGGAGCGTTACTGTATACTGAGGAGTGTTACTGTATACTGAGGAGTGTTACTGTATACTGAGGAGTGTTACTGTATACTGAGGAAGTTTACTGTATACTGAGGAGCGTTACTGTATACTGAGGAGCGTTACTGTATACTGAGGAGTGTTACTGTTTACTGAGGAGCGTTACTGTATACTGAGGAGCGTTACTGTATACTGAGGAGCGTTACTGTATGCTGAGGAGCGTTACTGTATACTGAGGAGAGTTACTGTATACTGAGGAGCGTTACTGTATACTGAGGAGCGTTACTGTATACTGAGGAGCGTTAATGTATACTGAGGAGCGTTACTGTATACTGAGTGTTACTGTATACTGAGGAGTGGTACTGTATACTGAGGAGTGTTACTGTATACTGAGGAGTGTTACTGTATACTGAGGAGTGTTACTGTATACTGAGGAGTGTTACTGTATACTGAGGAAGTTTACTGTATACTGAGGAGCGTTACTGTATACTGAGGAAGTTTACTGTATACTGAGAAGCGTTACTGTATACTGAGGAGTGTTACTGTATACTGAGGAGTGTTACTGTATACTGAGGAGTGTTACTGTATACTGAGGAAGTTTACTGTATACTGAGGAGCGTTACTGTATACTGAGGAGTGTTACTGTATACTGAGGAGTGTTACTGTATACTGAGGAGTGTTACTGTATACTGAGGAAGTTTACTGTATACTGAGGAGCGTTACTGTATACTGAGGAGCGTTACTGTATACTGAGGAGTGTTACTGTATACTGAGGAGTGTTACTGTATACTGAGGAGCGTTACTGTATACTGAGTGTTACTGTATACTGAGGAGTGTTACTGTATACTGAGGAGTGTTACTGTATACTGAGGAGTGTTACTGTATACTGAGGAGTGTTACTGTATACTGAGGAAGTTTACTGTATACTGAGGAGTGTTACTGTATACTGAGTGTTACTGTATACTGAGGAGCGTTACTGTATACTGAGTGTTACTGTATACTGAGGAGTGTTACTGTATACTGAGGAGTGTTACTGTATACTGAGGAAGTTTACTGTATAGTGAGCAGCGTTACTGTATACTGAGTGTTACTGTATACTGAGGAGTGTTACTGTATACTGAGGAGTTTTACTGTATACTAAGGAGTGTTACTGTATACTGAGTGTTACTGTATACTGAGGAGTGTTACTGTATACTGAGTGTTACTGTATACTGAGTGTTACTGTATACTGAGTGTTACTGTATACTGAGTGTTACTGTATACTGAGTGTTGCTGTATACTGAGGAGTGTTATTGTATACTGAGGAGCGTTACTGCATACTGAGGAGTGTTACTGTATACTGAGATTAGTGTTAAACAGAGCTGGTTGTGTGTCTGTGATTAGTGTTAAACAGAGCTGGTTGTGTGTCTGTGATTAGTGTTAAACAGAGCTGGTTGTGTGTCTGTGATTAGTGTTAAACAGAGCTGGTTGTGGCTCTAAAATTAGTGTTAAACAGAGCTGGTCGTGGGGGAAATTCCTGCAGCCTCACTAGGTTTCGTCGTAATTGGTGTTGAGTGAGCGACTGTCTCGAAGTGTGCTTCCCAAGTGCCACCTTGTTCCCTGCGTAGTGCACTACTTTGGACCAGAGCCCTATCAGCCTGCTCCTATTGGTCCTGCTCGAAGTAGTGCACTACGTAGGGAACATAGTACCATATAGCAGGTCTGTGAGACGGGGTGATTACTATTACAGGTCTGTGAGAAGGGGTGACAGGTCTGTGAGAAGGGGTGATTACTAGGGCAGGTCTGTGAGAAGGGGTGATTACTAGGGCAGGTCTGTGAGAAGGGGTGATTACTATGGCAGTTCTGTGAGAAGGGGTGACAGGTCTGTGAGAAGGGGTGATTACTAGGGCAGGTCTGTGAGAAGGGGTGACAGGTCTGTGAGAAGGGGTGATTACTAGGGCAGGTCTGTGAGAAGGGGTGATTGCTAGGGCAGGTCTGTGAGAAGGGGTGATTACTATGGCAGGTCTGTGAGAAGGGGTGATTACTATGGCAGGTCTGTGAGAAGGGGTGATTACTAGGGCAGGTCTGTGAGAAGGGGTGATTACTATGGCAGGTCTGTGAGAAGGGGTGATTACTAGGGCAGGTCTGTGAGAAGGGGTGATTACTATGGCAGGTCTGTGAGAAGGGGTGATTACTAGGGCAGGTCTGTGAGAAGGGGTGATTACTAGGGCAGGTCTGTGAGAAGGGGTGACAGGTCTGTGAGAAGGGGTGACAGGTCTGTGAGAAGGGGTGACAGGTCTGTGAGAAGGGGTGATTAACTACCGTTGGAGAATTGAAGTGAGGCTAGGGCATCTGATTGCGTTGTCTGAACATTTTACGGTTTGAGATCTAACAGTAGGATACAGGACTCTTGTGTTCATGTGCATTTTGAAGGCGGGCACTCTCATTGTGCAGAACTAAAAACGCTTTTTGTGTGTGTGTGTGTGTGTGTGTGTGTGTGTGTGTGTGTGTGTGTGTGTGTGTGTGTGTGTGTGTGTGTGTGGTGTCTGTGTGTCTGTGTGTGTGTGTGTCTGTGTGTGTGTGTGTCTGTGTGTGTGTGTGTGTGTGTGTGTGTGTGTGTGTGTGTGTGTGTGTGTGTGTGTGTGTGTGTGTGTGTGTGTGTGTGTGTGTGTGTGTGTGTGTGTATACCATGCTATGTGTGCATCTTTAACAGTCACCATGTTTGAGCCCCTCTACCAAATGACTGCCTGTTTCCAGACTGTATAAGCAGCTTCCACCCCCGGATGCTGACGCCTAATTCTCTGCTTCCTGTATGGAACAGTCCAGAAAGGTTCTGATCCGGCTTCGTCCTGATCCATTCCCTAAAAGACTTCTCTCTTTCTTCCACTTGAAGAAACAAGCTTTTAATGTGTCTCCAAATGACAGGCGATTCCCTTTCTTCAGTCTACACACGATTCCCTATGTCAACAATGTCATTGTTCCGTCATTTTAAATCAATGTTCATATTTCTCTCTATTACTTTTGAATATACACTGTTATACTGTTAGTCATTCATTTCAATTAAACCAATTTAAAGAAGACATACTGCAGGATTATATTCCGCTTAGTTTTGGCTTCATTGGTGGAGCCTACAGTATAAGAATGTTTAAAGGTCTAATGCAGATGTTTTTATCTCAACACACTGTGCCAGCCAGGCACCTTTCCACAAGCTTCTGAAGAACACAGGCCATCCACAGAAACACATTTCCCCATTGCCAAGCAAAATGGGTGAACATCATTTTGTTGAGCAGAATAGAACAAGACATCTGTTCCCCACTTATTCCGTATTCCATATGCATTATGCTCATGTGAAAAGCATCTGTACAGGACAGGAGAAGTGTGCATTTTACTAGGTGAATCATGCCCAAGCCAATCCTTCAACAGGCGCAGCGCCGTGCGGTGTAGCCAGGATACAGCGCAGCACTGTGCGGTGTAGCCAGGATACAGCGCAGCACCGTGTGGTGTAGCCAGGATACAGCGCAGCACCGTGTGGTGTAGCCAGGATACAGCGCAGCTGCGCAGGAAGAAGCCGCACTGTGTCTGTCACATCTGTCTTTCAGGACCTTTATTAAACACCGGGCACCGGTAAACAATCTGAAGGAGTGGCCGAACCTCTCATCCACTGATACCACTCTCAGCCAATGAGCAGAAGATGCCTAATCACTGTCAAATAACCGTCTTTGCCATTGGCTTGGAGGTGGAACGGGACCCTAGGGAGCCACTCAAGCATCACTCCGGGGAACGGTCCCGTGCTCCTGCTGTAGTAATCAAGTCGAACGGAGCGCAGCGCGGCAAACTGCTACTTTCCTTCCACTATGCGCGTCTCCGTGGAGCAAACGCACCGCTCTTAACGCCCGATATCTGCGGTGCGGAACGGTTCTTCTCTCTCTGCACTTGGCTACAGTTTTACTGTGCACCTAAAAGGGGTTCGACTCTCGTATATCTAGGTGGATGAATGTATGATTCTGCCACACAGTTTGTACTCAGCACAGTAACGTTTAATGCAATATCTATAGTTTCTTCATGGCGTCTCAACAGCAGTCAAGAATTCAGTCTTATCTGGAGAAAAATAAAATTGGACCGTTGTTTGAGGTAAGTGCCCAAATCATCTGAACTAACACATTTCACGTGTGCGTGACATGTTTTTTTTTTGCTGCAAGGCAGCAATTTATCAACATGAATAGTCTATGCTATGGTTTCAATGTATTAACTTAGATTGATCAAATAACCCGAAGAAGCGCTTACTATTCTATATAAAAACGAGTTTAGGCCTATACATATGAAAAGTATAAGAGGCCGTCCCTGTATTGAATTGTGAAATACAGAGAGCGCACAAGTCAGCACAATCCTTCCGTCCGATAGCAGGTCATCACACAGATTCGATCTGCCTGCAACATTATCAAAGGAAACCACTGTGTAAATCCAGCTGTTGGACAACACTATACAATAGTGGTCGTCTTGTTCCCGGACTTCCCCTTGGAGAGGTGTTTCTCAACGCTCCCGGCGGGGTTTACAGGCAGAACACAGTGGGCAAGGCAATAGCCTATAATTGTGTGAAGTAGACTACTAGGTAAACGAATAAAACGCACGGCGGGAAAGTGAGGCTCAACAACACTCGCGGTGCTTGTGTCCCAAGTGGCACGGATGTTTTCTTACTGAAGAGAAACACCACTATTTTGTGTATAAACTGTAAAAGTGAGACAACACAATGGAATACATCCATTATCACAACATTATCATTGGCATTTGTTGTGCCTTCATAGTTCAGTTGAAAGAAATGTTCAGTTGAAAGAAGATAACGCCGTTTAGATGTAGAGTGTTGTATTGCTCTGTGTGTCCGTTTAGGGAGTTTTTCCCATAACGGTGATGTCGCCAGCTATTTTACTATAGTTAGTAAATTGGCTTCACTGCCGTTAGGAGATTTAATCGATAGCCTATCTGAGTGGAAACATGTAGGGAGCAGAGAAGGGCAGATTAAAGACAGAATTGCAACAAGTCATCTACCTGGAGGGCTATTTAATTGAAGTGCATGGGGTAAACTGTCCGTTTCAATCTATTTTCTTGTGGTTTGTCACTGGTGTCTGTTTTGAATGTGCTTCTACACCTGCATTGCATGTTGTTTGGGGTTTTAGGCTGGGTTTCTGTACAGCACTTTGATATATCAGCTGATGTAAGAAGGGCTTTATAAATACATTTGATTTGATTTGATTCTATATCAGTGTGACATAATGACAGTATATTGACTACCACAGCACACAGTGTGGTATGATCTCCCGGCACACACACACACACACACACACACACACACACACACACACACACACACACACACACACACACACACACACACACACACACACACACACACACACACACACACACACACACACACACACACACACACACACACACACACACACACACACACACACACACACACACACAGTATTGGTATGATATCCCAGCTAGATGAGTCAATCCTGGGCTGCGTCCCAAATCCCAAATGGTACCCCATTCCCTTTACAGTGCACTACCTTTGACCAGAGTCTTACACAGTGGAAAGGGACTAGCGTGCCGTTTGGGACGTAGCTGCTGGTTGAGTAGACAGTAGAATCATATCTAATTGGAGAGGGTCAGGTGGGAAGATTAATCCTCAGATGCTGGGAGACACCGAGGCCACACAAACACATGCTGTTTCTCCCGAGGCTCATCTATATACACACACACACACACACACACACACACACACACACACACACACACACACACACACACACACACACACACACACACACACACACACACACACACACACACACACACACACACACACACACACACACACCATCTGTGTCAGTGCATGTTTTTGTGGGAGGGAGAGAAAGAGGGAGCATGAAAGATATAGACAGGAAGAGAGATATGTATGTTAGTATGTATATATGTGAGTGTGTATGCAGTATGTGCATATATATGTGTATCTGTACGTATGCAGTGTGTGTGTGCGTGTGAGTGTTTGTATGCAGTGTGTGTACGTAGGCAGTATGTTTATGTGTGTGTGTACGTTTGCAGCATGTGTGTGTGTATGCATGCAGTAGGTTTATGTATGTGTGTGTACGTATGCAGTTTGTGTGTCTGTGTGTATGCATGCAGTAGGTTATGTGTGTGCGTGTACATATGCAGTATGTGTGTCTGTGTGTATGCATGCAGTAGGTTAATGTGTGTGTGTGTGTGTGTACGTATGCAGTATGTGTGTCTGTGTGTATGCACACAGTTGTCAAGATCGTCTAATGAATTGATGGACCAAGGCGCAGCGTACGTAAAGTTCCACATGTTTAATCAAATGAAACTCACAAAAACAACAAAGAAGAATAAACGATACGTGAAGCTCAAGCAGTGCTCACAGGCAACTACACAGAAACATGATCCCACGAAAGCCAGTGGGGAAATGGCTGCCTAAATATGATCCCCAATCAGAGACAACGATAAACAGCTGCCTCTGATTGGGAACCACACCAAGCCAACATAGAACTAAACAACCTAGATAGGAACACCCCCCTAGTCACACCCCGACCTAACCAACATAGAGAATAGAAAAGGCTCTCTATGGTGAAGGCGTGACAGTACCCCCCCCCCCCCCCCCCAAAGGTGCGGACTCCGGACATAAAAACCTGAAACCAACTGGGGAGGGTAGGGGGGATGACTAGCGTCGGTGGCGGCTCCGGTGTGGGTCTTTGCCCCCGCCCAGACCACGGGTCCGGCCATGGAGCCGGTAGAACGCCGTGCCCGGACTGGGCATCGGCGCAGAGGAGGACCCCGGCCATGGAGCGGGACTGGGCGCCGTGCCCGGACTGGGCATCGGCACAGAGGAGGACCCCGGCCATGGAGCGGGACTGGGCGCCGTGCTCGGACTGGGCATCGGCACAGAGGAGGACCCCGGCCATGGAGCGGGACTGGGCGCCGTGCTCGGACTGGGCATCGGCGCAGAAGAAGGTTCCTGCCCTGGAGCTGGAGGTTCTGGACCGTGGACCATTGCAGGAGGTTCCGGACCGTGGACCGTCTCAGAAGGTTCCGGACCGTGGACCGTCTCAGAAGGTTCCGGACCGTGGATTGTCTCAGGAGGTTCCGGACCGTGGATTGTCTCAGGAGGTTCTGGACCGTGGACCGTCTCAGGAGGTTCCGGACTGAGAAGGAGGGAGCATGAAAGATATAGACAGGAAGAGAGATATGTATGTTAGTATGTATATATGTGAGTGTGTATGCAGTATGTGCATATATATGTGTATCTGTACGTATGCGTGCGTGTGAGTGTTTGTGTGCGTGTAGGTATGCAGTTTGTGTACGTAGGCAGTAGGTTTATGTGTGTGTGTGTACGTTTGCAGCATGTGTGTGTGTGTATGCATGCAGTAGGTTTATGTGTGTGTGTGTACGTATGCAGTATGTGTGTCTGTGTGTATGCATGCAGTTGTCACGATCGTCTAATGAATTAACGGACCAAGGTTCCACATGTTGCCTGTGAGCACTCCATAGCTTCACGTATCATTTATTCTTCTTTGTTGTTTTTGTGAGTTTCATTTGATTAATGTGGAACTTTACGTACGCTGCGCCTTGGTCCGTCAATTCATTAGACGATCGTGACAGCAGTATGTTTATGTGTGTGTGTACGAATGCAGTATGTGTGTGTGTGTGTGTGTGTGTGTGTGTGTGTATGCATGCAGTATGTTTATGTGTGTGTGTGTGTGTGTGTGTGTGTGTGTGTGTGTGTGTGTGTGTGTGTGTGTGTGTGTGTGTATGCATGCAGTATGTTTATGTGTGTGTGTGTGTGTGTGTGTGTGTGTGTATGCATGCACTATGTTTATGTGAGTGGTTGTGTGTGTATGCATGCCCACACACACACACACACACACACACACACACACACACACACACACACACACACACACACACACACACACACACACACACACACACACACACACACACACACACACACACACACACACACACACACACACACACACACACACACACACAGTGCATGTTTAACAGCGCTCGTGACCTGAGCCAGCTGAGCACCATTGACAGCTGCTCACTGCTAGCGACTAGTGTAGTACTGTACACTATCATCACATCTGACTGCTAGTGACTAGCATAAGGTATTCTCTCTCTCTCTCGCTCTCTCGCTCTCTCGCTCTCTCGCTCTCTCTCTCTTTCTCTCTTTCTCTCTTTCCCTCTCTCAGGACATTGAACTTCACTGTGCTCAGGGAAACCAGATTATTTATTGTGACTTGTATTTTTAGGAGGAACTTTCATGTTAAGGCCTGGTCGGTTTTGTGGCTCTCTAAGATGTGTTATAACCATCTATCAATCAAATGTATTTATAAAGCCCTTTTTACATCAGCCAATGTCACAAAGTGCTGTACAGACACCCAGCCTAAAACACCAAACAGCAAGCGATGCAGAAGCAACATTAAACCCCCAGGGTGTATACCCTTCCTCCTGAGAGGTCTTGGTCTCCAAGTGAACCTGGAAATGAGGTCATCCTGTATTTATTATGCATGTACAGTAAGCAACACCATGACAGATGGTCCCCAGCATCATCTCTCTCTAACACTTTCCCTCTCCCTTTTCCCTCTCCCCCTTTCCCTCTCCCTCTCTCCCTTTTCCCTCTCTCCCTTTCCCTTTCCCTCTCTTTTCCCTCTCTCACTTTCCCTCTCCCTCTCTCCCTTTCCCTCTCTTTTCCCTCTCTCCCTTTTCCCTCTCCCCCTTTCCCTCTCCCTCTCTCCCTTTTCCCTCTCTCCCTTTCCCTTTCCCTCTCTTTTCCCTCTCCCTCTCTCCCTTTTCCCTCTCTCCCTTTTCCCTCTCTCCCTTTCCCTCTCTTTTCCCTCTCTTTTCCCTCTCTGCCTTTCCCTCTCCCTCTCTCCCTTTCCCTCTCCCTCTCTCCCTTTCCATTTCCCTCTCTCCCTTTTCCCTCTCCACCTTTCCATCTCCCTGAGATAGTGCCAGTTTCAATATGTGTGTGGCAACTCATAACTCATATGTGGCAACTCATAACTCATATGTTGGCAACTCATAACTCATATGTTGGCAACTCATAACTCATATGTGGCAACTCATAACTAATATCATATAAAACTATTAATTGAAATGACCCATTAAACGTATGATTAATAATCACAATGGAAATATTGAAAAGTGTCGAGGTATATTTGTCGAAAGAATCCGCTTCATTCTATAAATTATATATTAAACTAATCCCAGCAGGAAAAGAGCAGAATGTATGTTAAACTAATCCCGGCAGGAAAAGAGCAGAATGTATGTTAAACTAATCCCGGCAGGAAAAGAGCAGAATGTATGTTAAACTAATCCCGGCAGGAAAAGAGCAGAATGTATGTTAAACTAATCCCGGCAGGAAAAGAGCAGAATGTATGTTAAACTAATCCCGGCAGTAAAATAGCAGATTATATATTAAACTAATCCCTGCAGGAAAAGAGCAGATTATATATTAAAGTAATCCCAGCAGGAAAAGAGCAGACTATATATTAAGGTAATCCCAGCAGGAAAAGAGCAGATTATATATTAAAGTAATCCCAGCAGTCTAAGGTTCCATCCCAAATAGCTCTCTATTCCCCATAAAGTGCACTACTTTTGACCAGAGCTTTACTTGCTTCGAAACAGTATTAATAAAGAGTTTCACAGCCGTATGTCAGTTAACCCTTGTGTGGTGGTGTTCGGGTCTGTGGCACCCATTTTCAATGTTTACTAAAAGAAAAATGATACAATTAATTACTTTTTCAACCCGAGACTCATTTTCTGTGAAGAACATGTAAAATAACACATTTTCATGAGTTGTATCGAAATAAATAAATAAAAAACTGTATTTTCCCACACTCTACCCCAGCCAGGTGCAAATTGGGGGAGGGACACAACTAATAAATTGATTTGCATGTGTGGCTCCTTTCCACAATCAATCGGTATGGCAACAATAATCTCTGCTCAGAGAGCCTTAGAATTTTTTTTTTGCAGAGAGAGAAGCAAGTGAGGAAGGAGCGTCTTCCACTTTGGAAGATGAAGAATTTTCTGAATATGAGGATCATGTCTCTGTCAATTCGGAGTCTGACAGTGAGTTGGAAGAAGAGGATGAGTTTGACCCTCAGCCAGCCCCAGGACCATTCCGTCAGCAACCAGCCACAGGAACAGCCTGTCAGCAACCAGCTCATCAGCAGCCTGCAGTAGGAGAAATATGGATGTCAAATTGTTTTCAAATTGAATGGTCTTCTTGCCCAAGGAATGAGCCACCCCGCATGGCTGCCAATGTGATAAGGATGCAACCAGGGCCGACACGGATGGCGGTTACTCATGTTCAGGACATAAAGTCTTCTTTTGAACTGTTCATCCCAGACACCATCCAGAAAATCATTCTGGACTGCACTAATTTGGAGAGAAGGCGTGTTTTTGGAGAGAGATGAAAGGAGATGGACCAAACTCATTTACATGCATCCTTTGGGGTTCTTATCCTTGCTGGTGTTTTCAGATCCAACGGGGAAACCACAGAATCCCTGTGGGATGCAGGAACTGGCAGAGAACTTTTCCGTGCAACAATATCTGTCACGTTTGTCATAAAGAGTAGACCAAGATGCAGCGTGGTATGTTTACATCCTTTATTTTGGAATAGAAAACTACAAAGAACAAAACAACAAAACGAACAAACGGAACTTGAAGCTAGAATAAGGCTCCCACAAGATCCCACAAAACACAATGGGAAAATGGCTGCCTAAATGTGATCCCCAATCAGAGACAACGATAAACAGCTGCCTCTGATTGGGAACCATACCAGGCCAACAGAAATATAATTCACCTAGATAACCCACCCTTAAATCACACTAACCAACATAGAGAATAAAAGCTCTCTATGGTCAGGACGTGACAATCTCTCTGGAAAAATTCCACATTATTTCCAGGATTATCCAAATCAAATCAAACTTTATTGGTCACATACAAATGGTTAGCAGATGTTAATGCGAGAGTTGCGAAATGTTTGTGCTTCTTGTTCCGACCGTGCAGTAATATCTAACAAGTAATCTAACAATTTCAAAGCAACTACCTTATACACACAAGTGTAAAGGAATGAATAAGAATATGTACATTTAAATATATGGATGAGCGATTGCCGAACTGCATAGGCAAGATGCAGTAGATGGTATAGAGTACAGTATATACATATGAGATGAGTAATGTAGGGTATGTAAACATTATATAACGTGGCATTGTTTAAAGTGGCTAGTGATACATTTATTACATCCAATTATTAATTATTTAAAGTGGCTAGAAATTTGAGTCAGTATGTTGGCAGCAGCCACTCAATGTTAGTGATGGCTGTATAACAGTCTGATGGCCTTGAGATAGAAGCTGTTTTTCAGTCTCTCTGTCCCAGCTTTGATGCACCTGTACTGACCTCGCCTTCTGGATGATAGCGGGGTGAACAGGCAGTGGCTCGGGTGGTTGTTGTCCTTGATGATCTTTTTGGCCTTCCTGTAACATCGGGTGGTGTAGGTGTCCTGGAGGGCAGGTAGTTTGCCCCCGGTGATGCGTTGTGCAGACCTCACTACCCTCTGGAGAGCCTTACAGTTGTGGGCGGTACAGTTACCGTACCAGGCGGTGATACAGCCCGACAGGATGCTCTCGATTGTGCATCTGTAAAAGTTTGTGAGTGTTTTTGGTGACAAGCCAAATTTCTTCAGCCTCCTGATGTTGAAGACGCGCTGTTGCGCCTTCTTCACCCCGCTGTCTGTGTGGGTGGACCATTTCAGTTTGTCCGTGATGTGTACGCCGAGGAACCTAAAGCTTTCCACCTTCTCCACTGCTGTCCCTTCGATGTGGATAGAGGGGTGCTCTCTCTGCTGTTTTCTGAAATCCACGATCATCTCCTTTGCTTTGTTGATGTTGAGTGAGAGGTTATTTTCCTGACACCACACTCCGAGGGCCCTCACCTCCTCCCTGTAGGCCGTCTCGTTGTTGTTGGTAATCAAGCCTACCACTGTAGTGTTGTCTGCAAACTTGATGATTGAGTTGGAGGCGTGCATGGCCACGCAGTCGTGGGTTAACAGGGAATAGAGGAGAGGGCTGAGAACGCACCCTTGTGGGGCACCAGTGTTGAGGATCAGCGGGGTGGAGATGTTGTTTCCTACCCTCACAACCTGGGGGCGGCCCGTCAGAAAGTCCAGGACCCAGTTGCACAGGGAGGGGTCGAGTGGTGTTAAATGCTGAGCTGTAATCGATGAACAGCATTCTTACATAGGTATTCCTCTTGTCCAGATGGGTTAGAGCAGTGTGCAGTGTGATTGCGATTGTGTCGTCTGTGGACCTATTGGGGTGGTAAGCAAATTGGAGTGGGTCTAGAGTGTCAGGTAGGGTGGAGGTGATATGATCCTTGACTAGTCTCTCTTAGCACTTCATGATGACGGAAGTGAGTGCTACGGGGCAATAGTCGTTTAGCTCAGTTACCTTTGCTTTCTTGGGATCAGGAACAATGGTGGCCCTCTTGAAGCATGTGGGAACAGCAGACTGGGATTGGGATTGATTGAATATGTCCGTAAACACTGAGGACGCGGCTAGGGATGCCGTCTGGGCCGGCAGCCTTGCATGGGTTAACACTTTAAATGTTTTACTCATGTTGGCTGCGGTGAAGGAGAGCCGCAGGTTTTGGTAGCGGGCCGTGTCGGTGGCACTGTATTGTCCTCAAAGCGAACAAAGAAGTTGTTTAGTTTGTCTGGGAGCAAGACATCGGTGTCCACAACGGGGCAGTTTTTTTTTTTTGTAATCTGTGATTGTCTGTAGACCCTGCCACATACCTCTTGTGTCTGAGCCGTTGAATTGCGACTCTACTTTGTCTCTATACTGACACTTTGCTTGTTTGATTGCCTTGCGGAGGGAATAGCTACACTGTTTGTATTCTGTCATGTTTCCGGTTGCCTTGCCATGATTAAAAGCAGTGGTTCGCGCTTTCAGTTTTGCGCGAATGCTGCCATCAATCCACGGTTTCTGGTTGGGGAAGGTTTTAATAGTCACCGTGGGTACAACGTCACCGACGCACTTGCTAATAAACTCGCTCACTGAATCAGCGTATGCACCAATGTTGTTGTCCGATGCTATCTGGAACATATCCCAGCCCACGTGATCGAAGCAATCTTGAAGCGTGGAATCAGATTGGTCGGACCAATGTTGAACAGACCTGAGCACGGGTGTTTCCTGTTTTAGTTTCTGTCTATAGGCTAGGAACAACAAAATGGAGTCGTGGTCAGATTTTCCAAAAGGAGGGCGAGGGAGGGCTTTGTATGCGTCGCGGAAATTAGAGTAGCAAATATCCAGAATTTTGCCAGCCCGGGTCGGGCATTCGATATGCTGATAAAATTTAGGGAGCCTTGTTTTCAGATTAGCCTTGTTAAAATCCCAAGCTACAATAAATGCTGCCTCGGGATATGTTGTTTCCAGTTTATATAGTCCAATGAAATTCTTTCAGGGCCGTAGAGGTGTCTGCTTGGGGGGGATATACACGGCTGTGATTATAATCGAAGAGAATTCTCTTGGTAGATATTGCGGTCGGCATTTGATTGTAAGGAATTCTAGGTCAGGTGAACAAAAGGACTTGAGTTCCTGTATGTTGTTATGATCACACCATGACTCGTTAATCATAATGCATACACCCCCGCCCTTCTTCTTACCAGAGAGATGTTTGTTTCTGTCGGTGTAATGCGTGAAGAAACCGGGTGGCTGTACTGACTCTGATAACGTATCCCGAGTGAGCCATGTTTCCGTGAAACAAAGAATGTTACAATCTCTGATGTCTCTCTGGAAGGCAACCCTTGCTCGAATTTCCAACCTTGTTGTCAAGAGACTGGACATTGGCGAGTAGAATACTCGGGAGCGGTGAGCGATGTGCCCGTCTACGGAGCCTGACTAGAAGACCGCTCCGTCTGCCCCTTCTGCGGTGCCGTTGTTTTGAGTCGCCTACTGGGATCCGATCGGTCCTGGGTGGTGGTCCAAACAGAGGATCCGCTTCGGAAAAGTCGTATTCCTGGTCGTAATGTTGATAAGTTGACGTTGCTCTTATATCCAATAGTTCCTCCCGGTTGTATGTAATAAGGCTTAAGATTTCCTGGGGTAACAGTGTAAGAAATAATACGTAAAAAAACAAAATACTGCATAGTTTCCTAAGAACGCGAAGCGGCGCCAAATCTCCCTCCCGCTTCGATAACCGAGACACCAGACCAGCTCGGCGGCAGAAAGTCAAGCTAGCTACAATCAGTTCAGTGTGGGACAAGTGGGTGGACCGCCTTCCCCTGTTTTACAACCCTGGGCCCAATGTTACGGTTGATGAGCAGCTTATGCCGCTTAGGGTCCGCTGCCCCTTCAGGCAGTGCATACCGTCTAAACCCGCAAAATATGGAATAAGATCTGGGCTGCCTGTCATGCTGCTTCATCATATGTGTGGAACTTGCAAGTTTATGTTTGAACTGAGGGATTGTCAGGAATATGTCGTACAGTATAGAGCAATGGAGGCTGGTGGGGGGAGCTATAGGAGGATGGGCTCATTATAATGGCTGGAATTGTAGGGACCGACGCTGGAGTAGAGAAGCAGGTACGGAGTGTCAAACAGTTAATTGGAACAGACATGGAACAAGACAGGAACAGCGTCAGCACACGGGTATACAAGGACATGACCCAAATAGGGAATAGGGTGCCATTTGGGACACAGCCTTAGTTATGTTCTGTTCTCCTCAGGAGGAAGCTACTCCTTAATTAATGTGTTGGTCAGGGGAAAGTCTTATCAGCCGAAGGATATAGGGGAAGCATACTAATGTGTAGATGACAGAAAACAATCTTTGGCAAAAAAAAAAAAAAGCTTAATTATTGAGCTAGAATGAAAGTTGTTCTTCTGATCAATGCGCACATTGAGCTAGCTAAACAACTATATGTGTAGACTGTTCATGCGTCCCAGTTGGCACCCTACTCCCTGTAGTGGACTACATTTGATCAGAGCCCTATCAGGGGCCATTTGAGACACAGATAGTTGGTTTTCACAGACATTTTGTTTCGTTCATTTTAGATGATGTAGAGTTTTGAGATGAATTACAGTAGATTCTACAGCATGACCGGCTAACGGGCGTCTTCAACCTCTCCCGGTCCTAGTCTGTAATAACTACATGTTTCAAGCAGACCCACCATAGTCCATGTGTCTAAAAACTAAAAACGACAAGGTAACCTGGGCTAGGGGGGAGCATTTTCACATTTGGATGAAAAGCGTGCCCAGAGTAAACTGCCTGCTACTCAGTCCCAGTTGCTAATATATGCATATTATTAGTAGATTCGGATGGAAAACACTCTGAAGTTTCTAAAACTGTTTGAATGATGTCTGTGAGTATAACAGAAAGCATATGCAGGTGAAAACCTGAGAAAAATCCAACCAGGAAGTGGGAAATCTGAGGTTTGTAGGTTTTCAACTCTTGGCCTATCGAATACACAGTGTCTATGGGGTCCTTTTGCACTTCCTAAGGCTTCCACTAGATGTCAACAGTCTTTAGAACCTTGTTTGATGCTTCTACTGTGAAGTGAGAGGGGATTGAGTAAGGTCTCTCCCAGAGTGCCATGCGCGTTCATGTGAGAGTTAGCTTGAGTTCCATTGCATTTCTGAAGACAAAGGAATTCTCCGTTTGGAACATTATTGAAGATTTATGTTAAAAACATCCTAAAGATTGATTCTATACATCGTTTGACATGTTTCTACGAACTGTAATATGACTTTCGTATAAACTTTTGCCTGGATCTGCCTGCACGTCGTGAGTTTAGATTGTGTACTGAACGCGCGAACGAAAAGGAGTAAGTTGGACATAAATGATGGACTTTATCGAACAAATCAAACATTTATTGTAGAACTGGGATTCCTGGGAGTGCATTCTGATGAAGATCATCAAAGGTAAGTGAATATTTGTAATGCTATTTCTGACTTATGTTGACTCCAACATGGCGGATATCTTTTTGGGTTGTGTTGGTCTCTGAGCGCCGTACTCAGATTATTACATGGTTTGCTTTTTCCGTAAAGTTTTTTTGAAATCTGACACAGCGGTTGCATTAAGGAGAAGTTTATCTAAAGTTCCATGTATAATACTTGTATCTTTTATCAATGTTTATTATGATTATTTCCGTAAATTGATGTGGCTCTGTGCAAATTCACGGGATGTTTTGGAGGCAAAGCCAAATGTAAACTGAGGTTTTTGGATATTGTCGTGTCTTTGCTATCGTTAAATTGAAGACTTATAGTTTTTATCAAAGATTCCTGTAATTAGGGATTACGCGATCACTTGAGTAATAACGTAACTAATTAACTATGAAATCGAGGGCACCAGGGAAGTTATTAGATTACAAAGTTATAATTTCCCAATATAACCTTTCAAATATTTTCATATCTGATCAATAGTCTTCTAATTAATGATTTATTTACTTTACCTCACGTCAGTCTCATTCCAAACGTCGTAAATTGTTGGTTATCTGCACGAACCCAGTCTTCACTATGAGTCATCCATACATCAATTGTCTTAAATCATTTATTTATTACTAACTAATTAATTCACAGAAATGCATAAACAAACAAACAAACTTAAAAAGGGTTACATGAAATGGGAGAAATATGCCCTAGTGGGCTGAACCGGCATAGCAGCTTGTTAGACAAAGAGAAAATGGGGGTTTGACTAAGAATTCACTACAGAGTCCATAATTATAACAATTGACATGCTAATCCTTACACATGAACGCTCACTCATTCGGGAACAATTGCAATCAATATATATATAGTTACGCTCGGTGTGTGTCGTCTTGATCGTTGGAGAGAAGTTCGTTTTGGTTGGAGTTCCTTCTGTCCTGGGTTATTGTGGAGAGTTCAGAGTGACATTCGTTATAGAATGGATGTTTCGGCTGTTGTCTTTCTTCGCGTTCAATAATACCGAATTCCTAGCTGCAGACTAGTAGTCAATATCAAAACTTGTTATTATTCGTATAAGAGTTTTAACCACGTGGTATGGTTAAAGATTCAGCAATGTTACCTTAACCTTCGTTCTCCCCATGGAGAGAAAACATGGTCTAATGATAATTTCTCAGAGTTGAGCTTTTATTCAGATAGCAGAAAGGGGCTGTCCTTGGACGTCTGACCCAACTGTCTCAGGGGCGGGTCCTCGGGTTTAGTTCAAATCAAAAAGGGATTTGTATTTTCTTAAAGTATATTGAAAAAACATACTTTAGGATGATTTTGTGACATGTATCAAATAATATTGTAGTCAGACATCATATTCACCGTTATCTACCTTGTTCCAGAAGCCGAGACCAAATTATGCTTCGCGCCCGGATTTTTTTTTTAACTGCGCAGGTCTCACAAGAAGGTGTGTTATTCAGTCCATGGACGAGATATTCGACTCCTTTCAATTCTCACTTCCGCATTACAGCCTGACGTAGGCGTGTGACGTGTTCCTATGGTCCCAAGTCAAAGGGCCTTTTATAGAGAAGGTCTTAAAGAGACACATCGCATTTTGGAAATCTCAATTCGGCTGGGAAAATGGCTGTAAAAATATTTCTGTTCGACTTAGAGAAACAATTCAAACCTTTTTAGAAACGATAGACTGTTATCTATCCAACAGTAGTAAATATATGCATATTGGAAAATAAAAAGTTTCTTAGGAGGCCGTTTGAAAATGTGCACACATTTTCCAGTTTTTTCAATATTCAGCTTGCAGCCCAAACAGGTTTTAATTAAACAGTCCAAAATCATATTACACAATTATACAAACAGTATCATACTCACCCATTCATTTTATACAACAAACAGATGTAAACCTCATATCTGAGGTTATTATATAAACAGCGGTATGGTAATGTAGTCCCACAGTCTCACATGAGTTTCCCACGTGTTGGCCAATGGGCATGTTAATAGCTGGACTCCCCACCGATCTTTTATACTTTTGCAGGAACCTGAAATATGTTCGTACCTCAAGTTCTGTGAGGTGGGAGAAAATTCCTTTGTCCTGAAAGTTTACCCTCTCTCTTAATACTGTTTGGCCATGAAGAGATTCTCAAGAATTTACGACGTCTCTGTGATCACCGCATGAGTTGTGGTGGAAAGGGAGAGGCAGGGAGAGGGGGATGGGGTTTGCAATACCCAAGCAGCCAACACCATGACAATATATATGAACTTGATCAAACAAAATATACACGTATCGTGTAACATGTTGCCCAACTCCAGTCCCCCAGTACACCCAGCAGCCCAACTCCAGTCCCCCAGTACACCCAACAGCCCAACTCCAGTCCCCCAGTGCACCCAACAGCCCAACTCCAGTCCCCCAGTACACCCAACAGCCCAACTCCAGTCCCCCAGTGCACCCAACAGCCCAACTCCAGTCCCCCAGTACACCCAACAGCTCAACTCCAGTACACCCAGCAGCCCAACTCCACTCCCCCAGTACACCCAGCAGCCCAACTCCACTCCCCCAGTACACCCAACAGCCCAACTCCACTCCCCCAGTACACCCAGCAGCCCAACTCCACTCCCCCAGTACACCCAACAGCCCAACTCCACTCCCCCAGTACACCCAACAGCCCAACTCCACTCCCCCAGTACACCCAACAGCCCAACTCCACTCCCCCAGTACACCCAACAGCCCAACTCCACTCCCCCAGTACACCCAACAGCCCAACTCCACTCCCCCAGTACACCCAACAGCCCAACTCCACTCCCCCAGTACACCCAACAGCTCAACTCCACTCCCCCAGTACACCCAGCAGCTCAACTCCACTCCCCCAGTACACCCAGCAGCTCAACTCCACTCCCCCAGTACACCCAGCAGCCCAACTCCACTCCCCCAGTACACCCAGCAGCCCAACTCCACTCCCCCAGTACACCCAGCAGTCCAACTCCACTCCCCCAGTACACCCAACAGCTCAACTCCAGTACACCCAGCAGCCCAACTCCACTCCCCCAGTACACCCAGCAGCCCAACTCCACTCCCCCAGTACACCCAGCAGCCCAACTCCACTCCCCCAGTACACCCAACAGCCCAACTCCACTCCCACAGTACACCCAACAGCTCAACTCCACTCCCCCAGTACACCCAGCAGCCCAACTCCACTCCCCCAGTACACCCAACAGCCCAACTCCACTCCCACAGTACACCCAACAGCTCAACTCCACTCCCCCAGTACACCCAGCAGCCCAACTCCACTCCCCCAGTACACCCAACAGCCCAACTCCACTCCCCCAGTACACCCAACAGCCCAACTCCACTCCCCCAGTACACCCAACAGCCCAACTCCACTCCCTCAGTACACCCAACAGCCCAACTCCACTCCCCCAGTACACCCAGCAGCCCAACTCCACTCCCCCAGTACACCCAGCAGCCCAACTCCACTCCCCCAGTACACCCAACAGCTCAACTCCACTCCCCCAGTACACCCAACAGCTCAACTCCAGTACACCCAGCAGCCCAACTCCACTCCCCCAGTACACCCAGCAGCCCAACTCCACTCCCACAGTACACCCAACAGCTCAACTCCACTCCCCCAGTACACCCAGCAGCCCAACTCCACTCCCCCAGTACACCCAACAGCCCAACTCCACTCCCACAGTACACCCAGCAGCCCAACTCCACTCCCTCAGTACACCCAACAGCCCAACTCCACTCCCCCAGTACACCCAACAGCTCAACTCCACTCCCCCAGTACACCCAGCAGCCCAACTCCACTCCCCCAGTACACCCAACAGCCCAACTCCACTCCCCCAGTACACCCAACAGCCCAACTCCACTCCCTCAGTACACCCAACAGCCCAACTCCACTCCCCCAGTACACCCAACAGCCCAACTCCACTCCCCCAGTACACCCAGCAGCCCAACTCCACTCCCCCAGTACACCCAACAGCCCAACTCCACTCCCCCAGTACACCCAACAGCCCAACTCCACTCCCCCAGTACACCCAACAGCTCAATTCCACTCCCCCAGTACACCCAGCAGCTCAACTCCACTCCCCCAGTACACCCAGCAGCTCAACTCCACTCCCCCAGTACACCCAGCAGCTCAACTCCACTCCCCCAGTACACCCAGCAGCTCAACTCCACTCCCCCAGTACACCCAACAGCTCAACTCCCCCAGTACACCCAGCAGCCCAACTCCACTCCCCCAGTACACCCAGCAGCTCAACTCCACTCCCCCAGTACACCCAGCAGCCCAACTCCACTCCCCCAGTACACCCAACAGCTCAACTCCAGTACACCCAGCAGCCCAACTCCACTCCCCCAGTACACCCAACAGCCCAACTCCACTCCCCCAGTACACCCAGCAGTGCACATTTTTATTGTAGCACTGGACAAGCACACCTGATTCAGGACTGGAGGACTGGAGTTGAATTGGGCTGTTGGGGATACTGGAGGACTGGAGTTGAATTGAGCTGTTAGGGATACTGGAGGACTGGAGTTGAATTGGGCTGTTGGGGATACTGGAGGACTGGAGTTGAGCTGTTAGGGATACTGGAGGACTGGAGGTGAGCTGTTGGGGATACTGGAGGACTGGAGGTGAGCTGTTAGGGATACTGGAGGACTGGAGTTGGGCTGTTGGGGATACTGGAGGACTGGAGTTGAGCTGTTAGGGATACTGGAGGACTGGAGTTGAGCTGTTGGGGATACTGGAGGACTGGATTTGAGCTGTTTGGGATACTGGAGGACTGGAGTTGAGCTGTTGGGGGAACTGGAGGACGGAACCACTGCCCTACACAGTGCACTAGTAGTACACTACTACTGAGTGAGAGAGAGAGAGATAGAGAGACATCTGTATTACGTTTTTCTCACAGACCAGACAGACAGCTGTGATCTGCATTAGGTCTCTAACAGAGTCTGTCGAGTGACAAATTGAATGCTGCGGAGACACACGAAGATGTCACTAAAAATCCATTTGATGGAGAATGATTGCGTTCCCACTGGACGTAATTGATCATGACTACACAACAGCCGAATTGAAGCTGTAACCCATTTCATTTATGGGTCAGGTTGTCTCTGAAGAGCACTGTCTGAATTCAGGATGGAGACAGACAGGGAGCAGATCCTATATCTAACAGCAGATCCTATATCTAACAGCAGATCCTATATCTAACAGCAGATCCTATATCAACCAGCAGATCCTATATCTAACAACAGATCCTATATCCACCAGCAGATCCTATATCCACCAGCAGATCCTATATCTAACAGCAGATCCTATATCTAACAACAGATCCTATATCCACCAGCAGATCCTATATCCACCAGCAGATCCTATATCCACCAGCAGATCCTATATCCACCAGCAGATCCACTATCTAAGAGCAGATCCACTATCTAAGAGCAGATCCTATATCCACCAGCAGGTCCTATATCCACCAGTAGATCCTATATCCACCAGTAGATCCTATATCTAACAGCAGATCCTATATCTAACTGCAGATCCTATATCTAACAGCAGATCCTATATCTAACAACAGATCCTATATCCACCAGCAGATCCTATATCCACCAGTAGATCCTATATCTACCTGCAGATCCTATATCTAACTGCAGATCCTATATCTAACAACAGATCCTATATCCACCAGCAGATCCTATATCCACCAGTAGATCCTATATCTAACAACAGATCCTATATCCACCAGCAGATCCTATATCTAACAACAGATCCTATATCCACCAGCAGATCCTATATCTAACAGCAGATCCTATATCTAACAACAGATCCTATATCCACCAGTAAATCCTATATCCACCAGTAGATCCTATATCTAACAGCAGATTCTATGTCCAACAGCAGATCCTATATCCAACAGCAGATCCTATATCCAACAGCAGATCCTATATCTAACAGCAGATCCTATATCCACCAGCAGATCCTATATCTAACAGCAGATCCTATATCTAACAACAGATCCTATAACCACCAGCAGATCCTATATCCACCAGCAGATCCTATATCCACCAGCAGATCCTATATCCACCAGCAGATCCTATATCTAACAACAGATCCTATATCCACCAGCAGATCCTATATCTAACAGCAGATCCTATATCCACCAATAGATCCTATATCTAACAGCAGATCCTATATCTAACAGCAGATCCTATATCTAACAGCAGATCCTATATCTAACAGCAGATCCTATATCTAACTGCAGATCCTATATCCACCAGCAGATCCTATATCCACCAGCAGATCCTATATCCACCAGCAGATCCTATATCTAACAGCAGATCCTATATCTAGCAACAGATCCTATATCCACCAGCAGATCCTATATCCACCAGCAGATCCTATATCTAACAGCAGATCCTATATCTAACAACAGATCCTATATCCACCAGCAGATCCTATATCCACCAGCAGATCCTATATCCACCAGCAGATCCTATATCTAACAACAGATCCTATATCCACCAGCAGATCCTATATCTAACAGCAGATCCTATATCTAACAGTAGATCCTATATCTAACTGCAGATCCTATATCTAACTGCAGATCCTATATCCACCAGCAGATCCTATATCCACCAGCAGATCCTATATCCACCAATAGATCCTATATCTAACAGTAGATCCTATATCTAACAGCAGATCCTATATCCACCAGCAGATCCTATATCTAACAGCAGATCCTATATCTAACAGCAGATCCTATATCTAACTGCAGATCCTATATCCACCAGCAGATCCTATATCCACCAGTAGATCCTATATCTAACAGTAGATCCTATATCTAACAGCAGATCCTATATCTAACAGCAGATCCTATATCTAACAGCAGATCCTATATCTAACAGCAGATCCTATATCTAACAGCAGATCCTATATCTAACTGCAGATCCTATATCCACCAGCAGATCCTATATCCACCAGCAGATCCTATATCTAACTGCAGATCCTATATCCACCAGCAGATCCTATATCCACCAGCAGATCCTATATCCACCAGCAGATCCTATATCTAACAGGAGATCCTATATCTAGCAACAGATCCTATATCCACCAGCAGATCCTATATCCACCAGCAGATCCTATATCTAACTGCAGATCCTATACAGATCCTAGACAGACAGACAGACAGACAGACAGACAGACAGACAGACAGACAGACAGACAGACTCTCTTGTCAGACAAGCCTCGTCCGTGAGGTGTGTGTCTCCATATCTAATCTTACAGCACATTAATAAGATCATTAAAGGTCAACTGCCCCTTAGAACCAACTCCTCTGGTTTTAAACGGCCTGTTGTGGCGCCGATGTGATTCAGAAACACAGGATCACTTAAAGTCAGTCTCGTCCAAAAGTGAGTTTTGTAAGTGAGTTTGTCACGACTTACAGGAGAGTTGGGTCAGCAGTGTTGACTGCTCTCTATCAGCTGTGTTGACTGCTCTCTATCAGCAGTGTTGACTGCTCTCTATCAGCTGTGTTGACTGCTCCCTATCAGCTGTGTTGACTGCTCCCTATCAGCTGTGTTGACTGCTCCCTATCAGCTGTGTTGAATGCTCTCTATCAGCAGTGCTCTCTATCAGCAGTGTTGACTGCTCCCTATCAGCTGTGTTGACTGCTCTCTGTCAGCTGTGTTGACTGCTCTCTATCAGCTGTGTTGACTGCTCTCTATCAGCTGTGCTCTCTCATGTGTTGACTGATCTCTATCAGCTGTGTTGATTGCTCTCTATCATCAGTGTTGACTGCTCTTTATCAGCTGTGTTGACTGCTCTCTATCATCAGTGTTGACTGCTCTCTGTCAGCTGTGTTGACTGCTCTCTATCAGCAGTGTTGACTGCTCTCTGTCAGCAGTGTTGACTGCTCTCTATCAGCTGTGTTGACTGCTCTCTATCAGCAGTGTTGACTGCTCTCTGTCAGCTGTGTTGACTGCTCTCTATCAGCAGTGTTGACTGCTCTCTATCATCTGTGTTGACTGCTCTCTATCATCAGTGTTGACTGCTCTCTGTCAGCTGTGTTGACTGCTCTCTATCATCAGTGTTGACTGCTCTCTGTCAGCTGTGTTGACTGCTCTCTATCAGCAGTGTTGACTGCTCTCTGTCAGCTGTGTTGACTGCTCTCTATCATCAGTGTTGACTGCTCTCTGTCAGCTGTGTTGACTGCTCTCTATCAGCAGTGTTGACTGATCTCTATCAGCAGTGTTGACTGCTCTCTGTCAGCAGTGTTGACTGCTCTCTGTCAGCTGTGTTGACTGCTCTCTATCAGCTGTGTTGACTGCTCTCTGTCAGCAGTGTTGACTGCTCTCTATCAGCAGTGTTGACTGCTCTCTATCAGCAGTGCTCTCTATCAGCTGTGTTGACTGCTCTCTATCAGCAATGTCGACTGCTCTCTATCAGCAGTGTTGACTGCTCTCTATCAGCAGTGTTGACTGCTCTCTATCAGCAGTGTTGACTGCTCTCTATCAGCTGTGTTGACTGCTCTCTATCAGCTGTGTTGACTGCTCTCTATCAGCTGTGTTGACTGCTCTCTATCAGCTGTGTTGACTGCTCCCTATCAGCTGTGTTGACTGCTCTCTATCAGCTGTGTTGACTGCTCTCTATCAGCTGTGTTGACTGCTCTCTATCAGCAGTGTTGACTGCTCTCTATCAGCAGTGCTCTCTATCAGCAGTGTTGACTGCTCCCTATCAGCTGTGTTGACTGCTCTCTGTCAGCTGTGTTGACTGCTCTCTATCAGCTGTGTTGACTGCTCTCTATCAGCTGTGCTCTCTCATGTGTTGACTGATCTCTATCAGCTGTGTTGATTGCTCTCTATCATCAGTGTTGACTGCTCTCTATCAGCTGTGTTGACTGCTCTCTATCATCAGTGTTGACTGCTCTCTGTCAGCTGTGTTGACTGCTCTCTATCAGCTGTGTTGACTGCTCTCTATCAGCAGTGTTGACTGCTCTCTATCAGCTGTGTTGACTGCTCTCTATCAGCTGTGGTGACTGCTCTCTATCAGCAGTGTTGACTGCTCTCTATCAGCAGTGCTCTCTATCAGCTGTGTTGACTGCTCTCTATCAGCTGTGTTGACTGCTCTCTATCAGCAGTGTTGACTGCTCTCTATCAGCAGTGTTGACTGCTCTCTATCAGCAGTGTTGACTGCTCTCTATCAGCTGTGTTGACTGCTCTCTATCAGCTGTGTTGACTGCTCTCTATCAGCTGTGTTGACTGCTCTCTATCAGCTGTGTTGACTGCTCCCTATCAGCTGTGTTGACTGCTCTCTATCAGCTGTGTTGACTGCTCTCTATCAGCTGTGTTGACTGCTCTCTATCAGCAGTGTTGACTGCTCTCTGTCAGCTGTGTTGACTGCTCTCTATCAGCTGTGTTGACTGCTCTCTATCAGCTGTGCTCTCTCATGTGTTGACTGATCTCTATCAGCTGTGTTGACTGCTCTCTGTCAGCTGTGTTGACTGCTCTCTATCAGCTGTGTTGACTGCTCTCTATCAGCTGTGCTCTCTATCAGCTGTGTTGACTGCTCTCTATCAGCAGTGTTGACTGCTCTCTATCAGCAGCGTTGACTGCTCTCTATCAGCAGTGCTCTCTATCAGCTGTGTTGACTGCTCTCTATCAGCAGTGTTGACTGCTCTCTATCAGCTGTGTTGACTGCTCTCTATCAGCTGTGTTGACTGCTCTCTATCAGCTGTGCTCTCTCATGTGTTGACTGATCTCTATCAGCTGTGTTGACTGCTCTCTATCAGCAGCGTTGACTGCTCTCTATCAGCAGTGCTCTCTATCAGCAGTGTTGACTGCTCTCTATCAGCAGTGTTGACTGCTCTCTATCAGCAGTGTTGACTGCTCTCTATCAGCAGTGTTGACTGCTCTCTATCAGCAGTGTTGACTGCTCTCTATCAGCAGTGTTGACTGCTCTCTATCAGCAGTGTTGACTGCTCTCTATCAGCTGTGTCGACTGCTCTCTGTAGCTGTGTCGACTGCTCTCTATCAGCTGTGTTGACTGCTCTCTATCAGTTGTGTTGACTGCTCTCTATCAGCTGTGTTGACTGCTCTCTATCAGCTGTGTTGACTGCTCTCTATCAGCTGTGTTGACTGCTCTCTATCAGCTGTGTTGACTGCTCCCTATCAGCTGTGTTGACTGCTCTCTATCAGCTGTGTTGACTGCTCTCTATCAGCTGTGTTGACTGCTCTCTATCAGCAGTGTTGACTGCTCTCTGTCAGCTGTGTTGACTGCTCTCTATCAGCTGTGTTGACTGCTCTCTATCAGCTGTGCTCTCTCATGTGTTGACTGATCTCTATCAGCTGTGTTGACTGCTCTCTGTCAGCTGTGTTGACTGCTCTCTATCAGCTGTGTTGACTGCTCTCTATCAGCTGTGCTCTCTATCAGCTGTGTTGACTGCTCTCTATCAGCAGTGTTGACTGCTCTCTATCAGCTGTGTTGACTGCTCTCTATCAGCTGTGTTGACTGCTCTCTATCAGCTGTGCTCTCTCATGTGTTGACTGATCTCTATCAGCAGTGTTGACTGCTCTCTATCAGCAGCGTTGACTGCTCTCTATCAGCAGTGCTCTCTATCAGCTGTGTTGACTGCTCTCTATCAGCAGTGTTGACTGCTCTCTATCAGCTGTGTTGACTGCTCTCTATCAGCTGTGTTGACTGCTCTCTATCAGCTGTGCTCTCTCATGTGTTGACTGATCTCTATCAGCTGTGTTGACTGCTCTCTATCAGCAGCGTTGACTGCTCTCTATCAGCAGTGCTCTCTATCAGCAGTGTTGACTGCTCTCTATCAGCAGTGTTGACTGCTCTCTATCAGCAGTGTTGACTGCTCTCTATCAGCTGTGTTGACTGCTCACTATCAGCAGTGTTGACTGCTCTCTATCAGCAGTGTTGACTGCTCTCTATCAGCAGTGTTGACTGCTCTCTATCAGCTGTGTCGACTGCTCTCTGTAGCTGTGTCGACTGCTCTCTATCAGCTGTGTTGACTGCTCTCTATCAGTTGTGTTGACTGCTCTCTATCAGCTGTGTTGACTGCTCTCTATCAGCTGTGTTGACTGCTCTCTATCAGCTGTGTTGACTGCTCTCTATCAGCTGTGTTGACTGCTCCCTATCAGCTGTGTTGACTGCTCTCTATCAGCTGTGTTGACTGCTCTCTATCAGCTGTGTTGACTGCTCTCTATCAGCAGTGTTGACTGCTCTCTGTCAGCTGTGTTGACTGCTCTCTATCAGCTGTGTTGACTGCTCTCTATCAGCTGTGCTCTCTCATGTGTTGACTGATCTCTATCAGCTGTGTTGACTGCTCTCTGTCAGCTGTGTTGACTGCTCTCTATCAGCTGTGTTGACTGCTCTCTATCAGCTGTGCTCTCTATCAGCTGTGTTGACTGCTCTCTATCAGCAGTGTTGACTGCTCTCTATCAGCTGTGTTGACTGCTCTCTATCAGCTGTGTTGACTGCTCTCTATCAGCTGTGCTCTCTCATGTGTTGACTGATCTCTATCAGCTGTGTTGACTGCTCTCTATCAGCAGCGTTGACTGCTCTCTATCAGCAGTGCTCTCTATCAGCAGTGTTGACTGCTCTCTATCAGCAGTGTTGACTGCTCTCTATCAGCTGTGTTGACTGCTCTCTATCAGCTGTGTTGACTGCTCTCTATCAGCAGTGTTGACTGCTCTCTGTCAGCTGTGTTGACTGCTCTCTATCAGCTGTGTTGACTGCTCTCTATCAGCTGTGCTCTCTCATGTGTTGACTGATCTCTATCAGCTGTGTTGACTGCTCTCTGTCAGCTGTGTTGACTGCTCTCTATCAGCTGTGTTGACTGCTCTCTATCAGCTGTGCTCTCTATCAGCTGTGTTGACTGCTCTCTATCAGCAGTGTTGACTGCTCTCTATCAGCTGTGTTGACTGCTCTCTATCAGCTGTGTTGACTGCTCTCTATCAGCTGTGCTCTCTCATGTGTTGACTGATCTCTATCAGCTGTGTTGACTGCTCTCTATCAGCAGCGTTGACTGCTCTCTATCAGCAGTGCTCTCTATCAGCAGTGTTGACTGCTCTCTATCAGCAGTGTTGACTGCTCTCTATCAGCAGTGTTGACTGCTCTCTATCAGCTGTGTTGACTGCTCACTATCAGCAGTGTTGACTGCTCTCTATCAGCAGTGTTGACTGCTCTCTATCAGCAGTGTTGACTGCTCTCTATCAGCTGTGTCGACTGCTCTCTATCAGCTGTGTCGACTGCTCTCTATCAGCTGTGTTGACTGCTCTCTATCAGTTGTGTTGACTGCTCTCTATCAGCTGTGTCGACTGCTCTCTACCAGCTGTGTCGACTGCTCTCTATCAGCTGTGTTGACTGCTCTCTATCAGATGTGTTGACTGTACTCTATCAGCTGTGTTGACTGTTCTCTATCATGTGTTGACTGCTCTCTATCATGTGTTGACTGCTCTCTATCAGCTGTGTTGACTGTACTCTATCAGCTGTGTTGACTGTTCTCTGTCATGTGTTGTCTGCCCTCTATCAGCTGTGTTGACTGCCCTCTATCAGCTGTGTTGACTGCCCTCTATCAGCTGTGTTGACTGCCCTCTATCAGCTGTGTTGACTGCTCTCTATCAGCTGTGTTGACTGCTCTCTGTCAGCTGTGTTGACTGCTCTCTGTCAGCTGTGTTGACTGCTCTCTATCAGCTGTGTTGACTGCTCTCTATCAGCTGTGTTGACTGCTCTCTATCAGCTGTGTGCTGAATCCAATCAGAGCAACCAGAACCTCCTGTCATTGAGACAGACCCGCCCATTACACAGCGGCTGAGACGTGTTAACATACGACAACACGTCACCAATGTTGAAATAACCATTGGCCCCTAAGCCCTTTATGGAGTGGCCACTTGCTGATGTGTTTGATAGTGTCAATCGCTCCAGTCTGAGAACGTGTTTAGGTTAGATTACTCGTTGGTTATTACTGCATTGTATTTGACAAAGACAATTTGATTTGATTTGATTTGAATATTTAAAGCTCATTCCCGAGCATCTTCTACCCACCCACGCTTCCTATTCTCTCTCTCTCTCTCTCTCTCTCTCTCTCTCTGTCTCTCTCTCTCTGTCTCTCTCTCTCTCTCTCTCTCTCTCTCTCTCTCTCTCTCTCTCTCTCTCTGTCTCTCTCTCTCTCTCTCTCTCTGTCTCTGTCTCTGTCTCTGTGTCTGTCTCTCTCTCTCTCTCTCTCTCTCTCTCTCTCTCTCTCTCTCTCTCTCTCTCTCTCTCTCTCTCTCTCTCTCTCTCTCTGTCTCTGTGTCTGTCTCTCTCTCTCTCTCTCTCTCTCTCTCTCTCTCTCTCTCTCTCTCTCTCTCTCTCTCTCTATCCTCCCAGAGCGGCGGATGGTAGGCCTAAGTCTGTGTGTTCAGACAGTCATTTCTATAATAATGGCTAGTGCTGGGGGCTGGGATTAACCAAACACAGTCTCATACTTATTAACTAATTCAGACACACACAGAGACACACACACGGTTACTGGTATTAACCCAGCACAGTTATATAAGCATTTAACTCATTCAGACCTTCTGTTATCTCATGAAATGCTTACCCCTGTACCTTGTCCCCTGTACCATGTCCCCTGTCCCCTGTCCCCTGTACCATGTCCCCTGTTCCCTGTCCCCTGTACCATGTCCCCTGTTCCCTGTCCCCTGTCCCCTGTTCCATGTTCCCTGTCCCCTGTCCCATGTTCCCTGTCCCCTGTCCCCTGTCCCCTGTCCCATGTCCCCTGTACCATGTCCCCTGTACCATGTCCCCTGTCCCCTGTCCCCTGTTCCCTGTACCATGTCCCATGTCCCCTGTCCCCTTGTCCCCTTGTCCCCTTGTCCCCTGTACCATGTCCCCTGTACCATGTCCCCTGTACCATGTCCCCTGTCCCCTGTACCATGTCCCCTGTACCATGTCCCCTGTCCCCTGTACCATGTCCCCTGTACCATGTCCCCTGTCCCATGTCCCCTGTACCATGTCCCCATGTCCCCTCTACCAGAACTTCTGTGTATTGTTTTATTGCTTTTCCAGCCTGATGTCTGTGTTCTCTATGGTCCCCCAGCTTTCCTCTCTTCCGTACCATGTCCCCTTCTCTTCTCCTGTTGATTCAGACTCCTCCTCCATCCTCCACCAAACAGAGACATTCATCACTCCTTCATTCTTCTTTTTCTCCTCTACATCCCCTGTTCCCTGTCCCTTGTTCCATGTCCCCTGTCCCCTGTCCCCTGTCCCCTGTCCCCTATCCCCTATCCCCTGTCCCCTATCCCCTATCCCCTATTCCTTATACCCTATACCCTGTCCCCTGTCCCCTATCCCCTATCCCCTATCCCCTGTCCCCTGTCCCCTGTCCCCTGTTCCATGTCCCCTGTGCCATGTCCCCTGTCCCCTGTACCATGTCCCCTGTACCATTTCCCCTGTCCCCTGTCCCCTGTTCCATGTCCTCTGTACCATGTCCCCTGTCCCTTGTCCCCTATCCCCTGTCCTCTGTCCCTTGTACCATGTCCCCTGTACCATGTACCATGTCCCCTGTTCCATGTCCCCTGTTCCATGTTCCCTGTCCCCTGTCCCATGTCCCCTGTCCCATGTCCCCTGTCCCCTGTACCATGTCCCCTGTACCATGTCCCCTGTACCATGTCCCCTGTCCCCTGTACCATGTCCCCTGTACCATTTCCCCTGTCCCCTGTCCCCTGTTCCATGTCCCCTGTTCCATGTCCCCTGTTCCATGTCCCCTGTACCATGTCCCCTGTCCCTTGTCCCCTATCCCCTGTCCTCTGTCCCCTGTCCCCTGTTCCATGTCCCCTGTTCCATGTCCCCTGTACCATGTCCCCTGTCCCTTGTCCCCTATCCCCTGTCCTCTGTCCCCTGTCCCCTGTCCCCTGTACCATGTCCCCTGTACCATGTCCCCTGTTCCATGTCCCCTGTTCCATGTTCCCTGTCCCCTGTCCCATGTCCCCTGTCCCCTGTACTATGTCCCCTGTACCATGTCCCCTGTCCCCTGTCCCCTGTACCATGTCCCCTGTTCCCTGTCCCCTGTCCCCTGTCCCATGTTCCCTGTCCCCTGTACCATGTCCCCTGTCCCCTGTCCCCTGTCCCCTGTACCATGTCCCCTGTTCCCTGTCCCCTGTACCATGTCCCCTGTTCCCTGTCCCCTGTTCCATGTTCCCTGTCCCCTGTCCCATGTTCCCTGTCCCCTGTCCCATGTTCCCTGTCCCCTGTCCCCTGTCCCATGTCCCCTGTCCCCTGTACCATGTCCCCTGTACCATGTCCCCTGTCCCCTGTTCCATGTTCCCTGTCCCCTGTACCATGTCCCCTGTCCCCTGTACCATGTCCCCTGTCCCCTGTACCATGTCCCCTGTCCCCTTGTCCCCTTGTCCCATGTCCCCTGTACCATGTCCCCTGTCCCCTGTACCATGTCCCCTGTCCCCTGTCCCCTGTCCCCTGTACCATGTCCCCTGTTCCCTGTCCCCTGTCCCCTGTCCCATGTTCCCTGTCCCCTGTACCATGTCCCCTGTCCCCTGTCCCCTGTCCCCTGTCCCCTGTACCATGTCCCCTGTTCCCTGTTCCCTGTCCCCTGTTCCATGTTCCCTGTCCCCTGTCCCCTGTCCCATGTTCCCTGTCCCCTGTCCCATGTTCCCTGTCCCCTCTCCCCTGTCCCATGTCCCCTTTCCCCTGTACCATGTCCCCTGTACCATGTCCCCTGTCCCCTGTTCCATGTTCCCTGTCCCCTGTACCATGTCCCCTTGTCCCCTTGTCCCATGTCCCCTGTCCCCTGTACCATGTCCCCTGTACCATGTCCCCTGTCCCCTGTACCATGTCCCCTGTCCCCTGTCCCCTGTCCCATGTCCCCTGTCCCCTGTCCCATGTCCCCTGTCCCATGTCCCCTGTACCATGTCCCCTGTCCCTTGTCCCCTATCCCCTGTCCTCTGTCCCCTGTCCCCTTCTCTGTCCCCTGTACCATGTCCCCTGTACCATGTCCCCTGTACCTTGTCCCCTGTCCCCTGTTCCATGTCCGCTGTCCCTTGTCCCCTATCCCCTGTCCCCCTGTCCCCTGTCCCTTGTCCCCTGTCCCCTGTCCCCTATCCCCTGTCCCCTATCCCCTGTCCCCCTGTCCCCTGTCCCTTGTCCCCTGTCCCTTGTCCCCTGTCCCCTGTCCCCTGTCCCCTGTCCCCTGTCCCATGTCCCCTGTCCCCTGTCCCATGTCCCCTGTACCATGTCCCCTGTCCCTTGTCCCCTATCCCCTGTCCTCTGTCCCCTGTCCCCTTCTCTGTCCCCTGTACCATGTCCCCTGTACCATGTCCCCTGTACCATGTCCCCTGTACCTTGTCCCCTGTCCCCTGTTCCATGTCCGCTGTCCCTTGTCCCCTATCCCCTGTCCCCTATCCCCTGTCCCCCTGTCCCCTGTCCCCTGTTCCATGTCCGCTGTCCCTTGTCCCCTATCCCCTGTCCCCTATCCCCTGTCCCCCTGTCCCCTGTTCCATGTCCGCTGTCCCTTGTCCACTATCCCATGTCCCCTGTCCCCTGTCCCCTGTCCCCTGTCCCTTGTCCCCTGTCCCTTCAGTCTCTTCTATTATTAAAGCTACTTTAGTGCGACAGCCACATGTAGCAACAACGACACGGTCTTGGTGAGGAGAATGAACAAGTGATGAGAGAAAGAGAGAGGGAGTGAGTGTCCCTGTAGGAGTCTTTGAGAGCTGGGTAGGATGGTGGTCTCTGTCTCTCTCTCTCCGTCTCCCTCATCTCTCTCTCTCTCTCTCTTTTTTTCCCCATCTCTCTCTCCTCCCCTTCTCATCTCTCTTTTTCCATCTCTCTCTCAGCTTTTCTATTAGTGGCAGACTTCTAGAGCTATCGGTCACACACATCGCCATGGTTACTATGTTTAACACACACACATCACCATGGTTACTATGTATTAACACACACATCGTCATGGTTACTATGATAGTCTCGGTGATGTGTTTTCGGACCTCCCCTTGGTCGTATTCTCGCGGGGCAGAAATCTCAGAGACCAATGCGTTTGAGCCAATCAGTTGTGACAAGGGCGTTGGTAAATTGGTAAACTCTGATTTACCACCCCAAGATATCCCTACACAACGTCTATTTGCGCCTCTACTGGATGGAAACTACAAATGTAAAGGCTGTGCTCAATGCAATGGCACTTATAAATGTAGATCCTTCCAACACCCCCAAACAGGGAAACAGATCCCAATCGAAGGTGTTATCACGTGCTCCTCCACTAAAGCAGTTATCTTATAACTTGTCCTTGTGATAAAAAATGAAAGCTCAAATTAAAAGTACGTATCTCAGAGACACGTAGCACCATTAGGTGCAAAAACTTGACTTACCCAGTTGCGGCCCACTTTTTGGAGGCAGGCCACTCGATTTCGTCTCTGCGTTATATTGGCGCGGAGCATGTCACCCTCCCTAGGAGAGGGGGTGACCTTGATCATTTATTGTTAAAACGAGAGGCTGCCTGGATCTTTCACTTAAAGACCCTCGCTCCCTTCAGTCTCAAAGTAGACTTTGATCTGAAGCCATTCTTGTGGTTATTGTGACTTTGTAATTGTTTGTAAGCTTGTGGAGTCTAAAATAAATCTATGTTCGTATCCTATCCATGTGTTTTTTGTATGCTGTTCTTTGTATGCCATTTTAATATTTGAGCATTAACCAATGATATTAGGCCACTCTTGGCCATGATTACAGACACCTGTTTGTCTTTTGACACTATATAAACGAGTCATCCCGCAGTGTTTGTCATTATACCCTGATGGAGACAGCTTGTCTGTCGAAACGTTGGATATTACATTATTGCATCTGATCTCCTAGAGTGTGCGGCTCTCCTTTATTTTTAAGTGTTCTACTCTGCTAACCAGCACCTCTCCTAAATAGTTTTCTACTCTGCTAGCCAGCACCTCTCCTAAATAGTTTTCTACTCTGCTAGCCAGCACCTCGCCTAAATAGTGTTCTACTCTGCTAGCCAGCACCTCGCCTAAATAGTGTTCTACTCTGCTAGCCAGCACCTCGCCTAAATAGTGTTCTACTCTGCTAGCCAGCACCTCGCCTAAATAGTTTTCTACTCTGCTAGCCAGCACCTCTCCTAAATAGTGTTCTACTCTGCTAGCCAGCACCTCGCCTAAATAGTGTTCTACTCTGCTAGCCAGCACCTCGCCTAAATAGTGTTCTACTCTGCTAGCCAGCACCTCTCCTAAATAGTGTTCTACTCTGCTAGCCAGCACCTCGCCTAAATAGTGTTCTACTCTGCTAGCCAGCACCTCTCCTAAATAGTGTTCTACTCTGCTAGCCAGCACCTCGCCTAAATAGTTTTCTACTCCGCTAGCCAGCACCTCGCCTAAATAGTTTTCTACTCCGCTAGCCAGCACCTCGCCTAAATAGTTTTCTACTCCGCTAGCCAGCACCTCGCCTAAATAGTTTTCTTCTCCGCTAGCCAGCACCTCGCCTAAATAGTTTTCTACTCCGCTAGCCAGCACCTCGCCTAAATAGTTTTCTACTCCGCTAGCCAGCACCTCGCCTAAATAGTTTTCTACTCCGCTAGCCAGCACCTCGCCTAAATAGTTTTCTACTCCGCTAGCCAGCACCTCGCCTAAATAGTGTTCTACTCTGCTAGCCAGCACCTCGCCTAAATAGTGTTCTACTCTGCTAGCCAGCACCTCTCCTAAATAGTGTTCTACTCTGCTAGCCAGCACCTCGCCTAAATAGTTTTCTACTCCGCTAGCCAGCACCTCGCCTAAATAGTTTTCTACTCCGCTAGCCAGCACCTCGCCTAAATAGTTTTCTACTCCGCTAGCCAGCACCTCGCCTAAATAGTTTTCTACTCCGCTAGCCAGCACCTCGCCTAAATAGTTTTCTACTACGCTAGCCAGCACCTCGCCTAAATAGTTTTCTACTCCGCTAGCCAGTACCTCGCCTAAATAGTTTTCTACTCCGCTAGCCAGCACCTCGCCTAAATAGTTTTCTACTACGCTAGCCAGCACCTCGCCTAAATAGTGTTCTACTCCGCTAGCCAGCACCTCGCCTAAATTGTTTTCTACTCTGCTAACCAGCACCTCGCCTAAATAGTTTTCTACTCCGCTAGCCAGCACCTCTCCTAAATAGTTTTCTACTACGCTAGCCAGCACCTCGCCTAAATAGTGTTCTACTCCGCTAGCCAGCACCTCGCCTAAATTGTTTTCTACTCTGCTAACCAGCACCTCGCCTAAATAGTTTTCTACTCCGCTAGCCAGCACCTCTCCTAAATAGTTTTCTACTCCGCTAGCCAGCACCTCGCCTAAATAGTTTTCTACTCCGCTAGCCAGCACCTCTCCTAAATAGTTTTCTACTCCGCTAGCCAGCACCTCGCCTAAATAGTGTTCTACTCCGCTAGCCAGCACCTCGCCTAAATAGTGTTCTACTCCGCTAGCCAGCACCTCTCCTAAATAGTGTTCTACTCCGCTAGCCAGCACCTTTCCTAAATAGTGTTCTACTCCGCTAGCCAGCACCTCTCCTAAACAGGTGTTCTACTCTGCTAGCCAGCACCTCTCCTAAACAGGTGTTCTACTCTGCTAGCCAGCACCTCTCCTAAACAGGTGTTCTACTCTGCTAGCCAGCACCTCTCCTAAACAGGTGTTCCACTCTGCTAGCCAGCACCTTTCCTAAATAGTGTTCTACTCCGCTAGCCAGCACCTCTCCTAAACAGGTGTTCTACTCTGCTAGCCAGCACCTCTCCTAAACAGGTGTTCTACTCTGCTAGCCAGCACCTCTCCTAAACAGGTGTTCTACTCTGCTAGCCAGCACCTCTCCTAAACAGGTGTTCCACTCTGCTAGCCAGCACCTCTCCTAAATAGTGTTCTACTCTGCTAGCCAGCACCTCTCCTAAACAGGTGTTCTACTCCGCTAGCCAGCACCTCTCCTAAACAGGTGTTCCACTCTGCTAGCCAGCACCTCTCCTAAACAGGTGTTCTACTCCGCTAGCCAGCACCTCGCCTAAATAGGTGTGCGTTTCTTTTTCTTCAAGATTACTATGTTTTAACACACACATCTCCATGGTTACTATTTTTAACACACATCGCCATGGTTACTATGTTATAACACACACATCGCCATGGTTACTATGTTTAACACACACATCACCATGGTTACTATGTTTAACACACACATCGCCATGGTTACTATGTTTAGCACACATCGCCATGGTTACTATGTTTAGCACACGCATCGCCATGGTTACTATGTTTAGCACACACATCGCCACGGTTACTATATTTAACACACATCGCCATGGTTACTATGTTTAACCCAAACATCGCCATGGTTACTATGTTTAGCACACACATCGCCACGGTTACTATGTTTAGCACACACATCACCATGGTTACTATGTTTAGCACATACATCGCCACGGTTACTATGTATTAACACACATCGCCATGGTTACTAAGTTTAACACACACATTGTCATGGTTACTATGTTTAACACACACATCGCCATGGTTACTATGTTTAGCACACACATCGCCACGGTTACTATGTTTAGCACACACATCGCCACGGTTACTATGTTTAGCACACACATCGCCACGGTTACTATGTTTAGCACACACATCGTCACGGTTACTATGTTTAACACACATCGCCATGGTTACTATGTTTAGCACACACATCGCCATGGTTACTATGTTTAGCACACACATCGCCACGGTTACTATGTTTAACCTACACATCGCCACGGTCACTATGTTTAGCACACACATCGCCACAGTTACTATGTTTAACACACATCGCCATGGTTACTATGTTTAATACACACATCGCCATTGTCACTATGTTTTAACACACACATCGCCATGGTTACTATGTTGAACACACATCGCCATGGTTACTATGTTTAACACAAAGATACATACATACACCATTTAAGCTGAAAAATGTCGTAGGCTGTCATTCACCATCTGTGTGTGTGGTTTCCAAGAAGTCCTCCATTGTGATTCATGAAAACACATACATACTCTGCCTCGCTTCAAAGACGTTTACTCCTCAGGTACCCTGGGATATTTATTAACACGCTGCTTGTTTGGCTTCCTGAACAAACCCTTCAATTACAGCCGTTACTTTATAGACCTCCTATTGATAGGTTGGTTTAATTACCCACCGGAGCTATACACACACACACACTACTCACCGGAGCTACTAAACTCCAATTATAACTGTTACATCTCAGCATCGTTAGTGGGTTTATAACTGCTGTATTAAATTCCCTTCAGAAGTTACCTGACAGACTCTCTGTCTCTGTGTTTTAACGGTGTTAGTAGCTAAATCATCCCCCTTTCTACATGTATAATGTGTAAAGATGAACTTTAGCAGCAGGGGAATGTTGCGCGTCAGGGGGTTTGGACTCCTCAGCAATACTACTCTTCACAACACTTCCCCTTTAAGAGGCAGGAGAGTGAGTCTTTGGAATTTAATTTGTAAGGTGTAACTCCCCCCTTCCAACCTCTCTCTCTCTATATATATATATATATATATATATATATATATATATATATATATATATATATATATATCTCTATCTCTCTCTCTCTCTGTCTCTCTCTCTCTCTCTATGTCTCTCTATGTCTCTCTCTAGGTCTCGCTATGTCTCTCTCTCTCTATGTCTCTCTCTCTCAAATTCAAGCTGCTTTATTGGCATGAAAAACATTGTGTCAATATTGCCAAAGCAACAATGTATACAATATACATTGTAATACAATTAAAACAATGACAAATAATAATATAGAATGGCAGTAAATAATAATACAAAATTAAATATAAAAATAGTAACAATAAAATGGTAACAGTCAATAATCGAATGTAATGTAATAAAAAAATGAAACTATAACTAACTT